>NC_089273.1:44082682-44207391 GCF_963678975.1 Dysidea avara
ACTACATGGTACTTAACTTGACTATCAAGAAGCCAATCAACTTGTGACATTGACTATCAGTGTTTGCAAATGTATGGACGTATATGATGAGCTGAAATGCCTGATACAGTGGAACCTGTCTTAGTGGCCACCTTTATAGAAAAACCACCTCTCTATAAAGGCCAACTATAAATTCCCACAGTGAGACATTTCTGTATTAATCCAACAGTATAAAGCAGCCACCTGCATATTAAGGCCAAGAAATTTTGGCCCAAAGGTGACTGGCTTAGACAGGTTCCACTGTATTTACTTGTTTACCCAACATCCATGCATAGAATGAGACAATTATCATTTGGCTATAACTGCTTCTGAAAAAATCTTCCAAAAATTAGTTACATGATTTAGGAAGTTCACTGCATTTCAAACTGGTGAAGTCAATGTGCATGGCACTGTCTACAAAACCAGTGTTTCTTCTTGGGCAATTTAGACAAGCCAACACATCGAAAATGAAACCATGTCAAACAAGAATCACATAAAACAGATTGGTCACTGTGAAGGTCGTGTTGGCACACACTGCATATCCACACTGTCTTCTTTTTCTTTTGTCTGATGATGTCTTCAACAATCATCCATGCATCTGTTGAGAAATATTTTCTGACCAAACACACATCAACATTTTCATCCAACACAGAGTTAGGAACTAGCTCAGTCCTACATTCAACATCCTCCTCTTCAATAAGTATTCCCTTTTTAGTGGCATCAATTACCTCTTTGTCAACAAACCAATTTAAGATCACTAAACAATTAAAAGTCAACATTCATTGACAATATTCAGCGACTATTTACAGGCTCAAGCACTGATGTGTGCTCACCCTTCTCCTTATCAGATGTGTGTAATCGGATGAATGGGCAAGGTCCTTCAACACCTCTTCTATTTTTCTTCTTTGGAAGACCCACTACTGTTAGTTCACTGCCCCTCGGACGTCCCCGTTTCTTTATTGCTGAAGGAACCTTTATATCTTTAAGAAAAGAACTATACATAAATAACTAATATACATGATGGACTAAGTTATGCCAGGAGCTTATGAGCCGCCGAAGGAGCATGAAACTTACGTAGCCTGCTGGGTGCCATCAAAATCCAAATTCATTAGCGATTAGTTTCCATATAAGGAAAGTAAAATCTCATTAATTGACGCTGTATACTAATTGTGCGCGACACTCGTAGCAATTTATTCAAAAAACATGACATAATTTGGATTGTGATGGAACCGAGTTTCATGCTCCTTCGCCGTCTTCGGTGGCTCATAAGCTCCTGGTTATGCATTGTTTGCTTATTTTGTTCTTGTAAGATTTAAGTACAGTATGTAATATTCTACCACAGATTGGACGGATTTGGGAAAAAAGGCAACAACCACATTCTTAATCAAAGCACACTCAACACACACATGTGTACAAGTACATGTGCATAGCTAAGGATTACAATTAGCATTATGATAAAGTGTATGTGAATAGCCTGTTCATATATGTGACTATCTCTGGAAAAACCGGTCTTATCGCCCATTTAAAAGTATCGAGAAATGCCAGTTTTAAATATTCAGAGTGTTGTAGCTGGCCAATGGTGGTAGCTACGCATACCAAATTTTCACACATTTTACAACAATTTCTTACCTTCCAGATCATCCACTGAAGTAGTCAACAGCTAAATTTCCCACCATTTTAGAGCTGTACAGCCACACACAGCCATCTCCTGGTTGGCCAGGGCTCCATCAAGACCCCAAACCACTCGTATGGCTCATTACTGTGCTTGAAAAAAGCAGCCAGCTAAAGCAGACCACTTTACTCTGGTCGCCTGTGACAGTGAAATTTGATAGTGCATTCATTAAACTTTGTGTTTGTGTGAAAAAATCAAACTTTCTGTCTTGGGCAATAAGACCAGTTTTCGCAGATCCAGTTACATATGTACTGTACAGTAGAACCTGTCTTAGTGGTCACCTGTATAGAAAGGCCACCTCTCTAAAAGGCCAAATTTAAATTTCCCCTAGTGAGACATTGACACAGTAATCAGAACAACCTGCCAACTAAGGCCAAGAAATTTTGGCCCAAAGGTGACTGGCTTACAAAGGTTCCACTGTGCTGCTCTATGATACAAACATGAAATATTGTACCTCGCAAAACACTAGTACAATTTCTTTCATTAAACACTGTTGCCTGTGGTTGACTGAATGCTGCATTGACCACCACTGCCTGTGGTTGACAGGACACTGTATTGACCACTGCCTGTGGTTGACTGAATGCTGTGTTGACCATCGCTGCCTGTGGGTGACTGGACACTGTATTGACCACTACCTGTGGTTGACCGAACGCTGTGTTAGCCACCCCTGCTTGACTAGACACTGCATTGACCACTGTTGCCAATGGTTGACTGGATACTGCATTAACCACTGTCACCTGACTGGATGATGCACTGACCACTGTTGCCTGACATGACACTGCATTGACCACTGTTTCCTGTGGTGGACTAGACACACTAGTCGCATTGAAGACACTCGATGGCTGACTATCAAACACTGTTTCGTAATCTGCATTTTCACTTGTGTTACTAGGAGAGCGAGAAACTTCTCCTTCACTATCATCATCATACTCGCTTGCTTCATCAGATGAGCCTGCAAAAAAGTCACAATTCAACTAATACTTCTAATTGTGATCCTACCTCTGTTTATCTCAATCAGCCCAACTTCTTCACCACGTTTCCAGTAATCAGTTAGATCTCTTAATAGTTTTAGTCTACGTTTGAAGTGTATGTGTGATGCAACACTGGCGACTGATGCTAACTCTGAAGAAATAACTACAGCTTTACGATATTTCTCATGTTGGCTAAGCGCTCGGCGCTTATTACATGACTTCACAACTGATAAAGATGCTGTTTCTTGGGAAGTTGAAAATATTCGCTAGGTTGATTTGTAGTAAGCTGTTGTCCATCGCTGCTCACATACAGTTGGATCATAAAGTGGTTTTCCAAGCTTAATTCGTAAAGCAAATATGTGACGACATGGCAGGCAGATTGAAGAGTAGAAGCCACATGCACACTTTTCAAGACTAACAGTCCTCTCTCCTTCTGATGTCTGGACAATATATCTGCCATTGTCTTCTTTGATTTCTTTCACCTTCTTTGCTAGCTCTAATTGCTTAAGAACTAATGTTGAAGCATACAATGTAAGCAATTTTGTATACTCACTCTCTGGACTTCCTTGTGAAAAAGGCTGCACCTTTGTCTTCTGAAACATTACAGCAGCTTTGTGATCACGTTCAGTTCTTAATGCAGTCAGGATGACAAAAAAATGACTAATGAATTCTTCAAGGGAACTGTTACGGCTGGTGACTTGCTTAAGTTTACCGTTAATGCTTTCAAGCCTGTTGTTAGTTGTGTTTAAAAAGGTCCCACTGCAAGCAGCTATTCCCATTACCCATTCATCCTTTATTGGATGCCAGCATTCATCAAAGTATTCTAGGACCTGTTTAGGAGCATCCCGTTGAAACTGAACAGACAAGCTATTGTACTCAGCTTCTGACTTAGCATAAGCCATTTTTTGGATCAATTCTAGAGACACAGTCCTTGCTCCAGATGAAATTCCAAGCTTATCACAAGATATTTCTCGACGGAAACTACGTAAAGTGTGAAACAGACAAATGAGAATTTTGGCACTTGGTAGACATTTTTTCAGCACATCTCGCTCCCCTATGTCTTTATCAGCCATCACAACTCTGATTTTCTCCCACCTACTGTTGTGCTTCTTAAATGCATCTACCATCCACTGCATTCCATCAGCATCCTCAGTTACCAACATGGCAACGCCAACAACTTCACTCAGACCATTTGAATCTTCACACAGGAAAAGGTATATTGGTACACCAAGTTGCAACAACTTGTAAGTAGCATCAACAAACACAATTTCTGGATAAGCATCAAATGCCTCCCTCATTTGCAGATCTTGAAAGAACAGCCCTCTAAATTCATTATCTTTGTTGCAAAATACTTCCACACTGGCACCTAACATTAAAATTCATGGTCATAAACTTGGAAAGTTAATTAGGTACATACCATATTTACTTGATTTGTGTCGCACGGGTACTATTATTTTTCTGCCCAAAAACAAGGATAGAACCCTTTAAATAGTGCCACACTGCAGTACTATATGAGGGTGCACTACAAATATTTTAAACCTGCCTACTACTACCCATCCTATAGCATTATCCTTTTATAAACAATCACAACACATAGCTACTAATTTGTTTATATACAAAACCTTTTTCACTCAGGCCATCACAGCACCATTGAGGTGGAGGTTATGATAATATAGTGGACTGTACCTGGTCACAGCACCAAAATGCTGCGGAACGTTCCTATCCTGGACAGGTCCGACTCGGGATTGGCGGAGTGGAGGAGGATTCGAGCCACGTACAATCTGAACACCTCGTGTTGTACCCACAATCGAAAGTATATAACATACACGTGCAGTACAGACATGCGCACAATATAATAATTAAATAATTAGAGTTCTAAATAGGGAAGTTACTGTTCAGTCGTCATGACATCCTCCGGGGGGGCAGCAAGGATTCTGGCCCAAGTCTTGAACTGTTCAGTTGCCCTTCTCGCTGAAGCTCGTCTCGGATGAGACCCCCCAGTCTCTGAATCTGTCCGTACCACTGGTTGCTCAGGTTGTAACTTGGGTCCTGGAGTAGGCTGCACATTCCCATCAGTATCCTCCTGTCCAGCAGTTACCTCCAAAGGGTAGAGCCTTGTGATAGCCCTGTTAGTTGTCCCATTATTTGTTCTAATTGTTGCTGCTCGCACTAATCCATCTCTTCCAATGATAAGGTCCTCAATCACAGCCATCTTCCAAGTAGCTCGGGGAGCATCATCATGAATGAGCACTACATCACCCTTTTTCACCAGTTGAATGTTATTACCTGAGGTCTTGTGATGTTCCCTTAACGAAGTCAAGTATTCATGACGCCATCTTGTTTGAAAGTCCCTGATTATGGCTGCTTGAGTGTTAGCACTCTTCCTCATTGAAGTGGCATTTCCAAATGTGGGATCAGTAAGTTCATCGACATCCACCATCTCATGGGGAAGGCAAGTAATTCTTCTCCCGTGCAGCAAGTGAGCAGGTGTCAGTGGCTCAGGGTCACCCATCTCTGATGACACAAACGTTAGGGGATGATCATTCAAGATGGCCTCAATCTCCACAACAATAGTCTCTAGGGTTTGGAGAGATACATGCCGCCTTCCAAGGACCTTCTTAATGGTGGTTTTTGTGAGCCCCACTAGCCTTTCCCAGAAGCCACCATACCAGGGGGCTCTCTTGGGTATGAACTGCCAAGTGACACCTCTCCTTCCTAACTCCTCCTTAACTTCTGTCTTCTCCATCAGTATATATATAAGCGAAGTTCCTCAGCTGCCGACATGTATGTAGAGCCATTGTCAGATATCATCAACTTCGGCAGTGACCTCCGGCCAGCAAATTTGCGGAAGGCCAAAAGGAAAGTTTCAGTAGATAGATCTTGTACAATTTCCAAGTGAACTGCGTGGGTAGTAGCGCAGGTAAAAAGGCACAAATAAACCTTCACTTCTTGTTCAGCTCGTTTCACATATAGTGCTCCGGTAAAATCTACCCCCGTATATGTGAAGGGATGAACATCTTGTGTCCACAAACAAGGTAGTGGAGGTGGATCTGGTGCTGAATATGGCTGCCCTATCACTCGTAAGCAGGTAACACAGTGGCGTAAAATTGATTTGATATACTGGCGTGCGGCTGGAATCCAGTATGTCTGGCGTAAGGCAGTTAGTGTGACACCAGTGCCAGCATGGTGCAGTGTCACATGTACATCGTGGACAATCAAATAGGAAAACCGATGTCTAGGAGGTATGAGGTAGGGGAATTTGGTTGTTTTACTCACCGGAGCGTTGTGGATGCGTCCACCACAGTGTAGGAATTCATGTTCGTCCAGAAACAGTCTAAGCTGACGAACAAGTAGTAGTCTAGATGTCTTCGGTTGCCTGGCTACAAGCTTCAGATTGGCTATCTCCTTCTTATACACATCCTGCTGTACATCTTTCACCCACTTGAACCTCACTGTAGTGAACTCCATGGCACTGATTGGTCCATAACGTCGGTGGTCTGGTTGAGCTCTTACATTATCTATGAAGCGGAACACATAAGCAGTTACACGTAATAGCTTACTAAGAGTGTTGAAGCGATCTAGCATGATGACACAATGTAAACCAACTGTAGGTGTGATGGGTTCAGCTGGAACAAACTCAGTTGCTACTGCTGCTGCAACAAGAAGGGGCGGTAGAATTGGCTGATCAAAGGATGGCCATCTGATAGGTGTAGTGAGCCATGCTGGTCCGTGCTGCCATAATGTGGATGACATCAGTGCCTCTGTGGTGATTCCCCTTGTAAGTAAGTCTGCTGGATTCTCCAGGGTGGGGCAGTATTTCCACTCAGCTGTTGGTAGTAGTGACTGAATCTCAGTTATGCGGTGACGAACAAATGTTGGTAGTTGCTTGCGACTATTCACCCAGTGTAATACAATTTGGCTGTCCGACCAAACAAAGATAGATGGGTCTTTGAGGGGAATTGCCTTCACCACAAAGTGGGTCAAACGTGTTGCAACCAATGCCGCCATGAGTTCCAAGCGTGGTAATGTGAGTTCTTTCAGGGGTGCCACACGAGATTTAGCCACTATGAACGATACTTCATCACCCTGTGTGAGAAATACTACAGCACCGTAAGCCTTCAGGCTTGCATCAGCAAATGAGTGTAGTACTGGTTGCACGAAAGCTGAAGAAAAGTACCTTCTACTAACAGAAAGTTGAGTGACTGACTTCAAATCAGAGGCAACATCTATCCACTCTTTATGGATCTCTTCATCTAAGGGCTCATCCCAAGCAACCTTACGTATCCACAGCTTCTGCATCAGTATTTTAGCTCTAATAACTACTGGAGCTGCAAGGCCTAGTGGGTCAAATATCTTGGAAAGATCTTGCAAGACTTCTCTTTTAGTCACCAGATGATCATGTGCCAAAATAGTGGGTTTGGCTGCTAGGGAGAGCTTGTCTGTTGTAGGATTCCATCGCAGACCTAGTATGTTGACTGACTGACTGTCATCACTGACGTTGTCTTGAGCTGCAATTGTCATCAACTCAGTACTATTGGATGACCAACTGCGCAAATTCATGTTAGCACTGGACATTATAGCTCTTGCTTCTCTGTAGTAGCTTATGACTGCTTGTTCTGTTGCACCACCAGTTATGACATTGTCTACGTACAGGTTTGATCTCATGTCATCAGAAACGGCTGTGTTTTGCTGCTGAAGATGGTACTGCAAAACAGCATTGAGCATGAAAGGTGAGCTTGTCGCACCAAATGGAACGACATTAAACCGATAAATACAAAACTGGCTGGATACATCAGTAGGATCGGTTAACCAGAAGAAGCGAGTATAGTCTCTATCATCGGGATGTAGACGGACGTGTAAGAACGCCTTCTCTATATCAGTAGACACTCCAAAGCGATGACTCCTGAAACGAACGAGGATAGAGCATATATCACTAACACAGGGTGAACCGATCAACAGACAGTCATTGAGACATGGATATCCAGACGATTGCCGACAGCTGCAATCAAAAACAATCCGTATAGGAGTTGTTGGCGAGTCTTTCTCAACTGCATGGTGTGGGATGTAGTGGATACTGGATTCATTATCTGTTGACTTTACACGTTCAATAAATCCTCTAGCCTCTTGTTCGACAATGATGCTATTGTATACCATTAGTAGGTTTGGTGTTTTAGCCAGCCGTTTAAGCATTTGACGTGTTCTGTTCTGAGCAATAATGAGGTTGTTGGGTAAGGTGGGAGGATTGGGTCGCCAAGGAAACCTGGCAACGTAAGCCCCATCAGGGTCTCTGGTGATACACGAAGAGATGTAGTGTTGAAGCATATCTTCTTCAGCACTGAGATCACTCATTGACACTCCTACAGATTCCAGGTTCCAAAAACGTTCAAGGTCAAAGTCACATTGTTGATTGACTGTTAACATCATGGTGCTGATGTTTGAGTGCTGAGTGTTAGCCAGTTGTACTGGTCCTGAGAGAAGGTAGCCCAGTTTAGAAGCCACTGCAGTAGGTCCTCCTCCTACTCCTCTTACAATGTGATCTCCTACAATGTCCCAGTAGTGGTCCACACCAACTAATAGAGAAATCTCAAATTCGCATTCTGCGGAAAGTGGATGAGCCAACTGGAGGTTCTGTAGGTGTGGTAGGTGAGTCATACTGATGCTAGTAGTGTTCTGTAGTGGCGTAGCGATACGTGGTACAATTATCACTGACAGCGGTATAGCATGTCCATCGTTGGTCAACAAGTTGATCATGGCAACATCCATCTTGCGGTTAAGTTGACAGTTTGCTCCAAAGGAAGAGATGTTGATGTCTTCTTGTTGATAAGGTTGTAGCACTAAGGAGCAGGCCAGATCTTGAGTGATAAATGATCGCTGGGATCCCTCGTCAAATAGCAGGTTGGCTACTGTACTTCTGTTCCCATGTGAGACTGTTGCTATAGCAGTCTTGAGTAAGCATACTCTGTTCAGTGTAGTGCAGGATGGTGGCAAAGTCATGGACAATGAGGTAGTGTCAGTTGTGTTAGAGCTCACAGGATTTGTTGGTGGGAGATTACAGATCTGCGGCTGTGTATTGTTAGCTGGTGGAATGGGATAACCTGAGACTGCACCAGTGTGGTGTTGTCCAACGTGCGTAGGTTGTGAGGAGTGTCCAGTATGTGGCTTAGCATGTTGGCCAGTGGGTTGCGGCTCATAACTGCATAGGCTCGTGTGATGCTTACGCCTACAATTGTGACATCTGTGCTTGGAATTACAGTAGGAGACCTTATGATGACCCAAACAATTGAAGCAGAGCTTTTCTTGACGAACTACAGCTGAGCGTTGCTTTGGGTCCTTGATAACATCACACACAGAAGGGGAGTGTGGGCCTTTGCAGAATGGACACTGCGGTTTACCTCTGGCTCCACCAATAGACTTGTTAGTAGCTGCAGCATGAAACAGTGCAGTCGGTGGCAAGGTAGAATTATGAGCATCTGTCTGTGACGATGATCCTGCCTCAAGAATGTAAATTTCAGTGAGGATGGCTTCTTGCAGTTCATCAATTTTCCACTCTTGTCTCCCATGTGCCCTGGCTAGGTTCTGTTTGATCTTGGGTGGAATTTTCCCAAGAATGATAGTGACAAGCATGCTGCTGTAAGTGTCTTGTGATTTTCCAAGTGAAGCCAGGCTACGGATGTGCCCTTCAATAGTGTCATGAAACTCACGTAGGCTGGCGAGTGTACCACTAGGACTATGGATATCAATTAAAGCTTGCATGTGAGCCTCTATCTGTTTATGTGGTTGACCAAAACGTTCCTTTAACAGGTCAATGGAGTGTTGGTAATTAGCATTAGTCAGTTGGAAGCCTGCAATAACACGAGCTGCTTCTCCTTGTAGTTGGCTTCTGAGATAACTCAACTTCTGTACTCCAGTTAAGGAGGTGCTATTGTGCACAGATGCTTCAAAGGTATCCCAGAATGACTGCCACAGAATGGGATTGCCACTGAATTGTGGTAATTCTAACTTAGGTAGACGGGTAACAGTGCTTGCATGATCTGCCTGACGCTCGGTGGCAGGTGGGGGAGGTGCACGTGGAGAGATTGTTGTGTCTCTTGCAGTGATAGAACTTAGGCGATGGGTTATCTTGGCTTTTGCTCTTGATATCGCAGCGTTGGTCTCTTCAGCTTGCAGTATTTCAGCTTCAATGGCCTCGTCTTCTTCGGTAGCTTCAAGTATCTTAGCGTCTAATGGGGTTATAAGTTCGTGCTTACGTATAAGCTGATCATGGAGATCCCTCAGAGTGGCTGTATTATCTTCGCTGAGGGGTTGTGGGTTCGCTAACACTTCGTCGACGCTCGCCAATATCTTCTTAAGGTGTGTTCTGTATCCTCTCCGTGAACATTGGGCTCGCTTAATGTCCGCCATAATCCGTCTTCTTCAGCTCACAGCACCAAAATGAGGTGGAGGTTATGATAATATAGTGGACTGTACCTGGTCACAGCACCAAAATGCTGCGGAACGTTCCTATCCTGGACAGGTCTGACTCGGGATTGGCGGAGTGGAGGAGGATTCGAGCCACGTACAATCTGAACACCTCGTGTTGTACCCACAATCGAAAGTATATAACATACACGTGCAGTACAGACATGCGCACAATATAATAATTAAATAATTAGAGTTCTAAATAGGGAAGTTACTGTTCAGTCGTCATGACAACCATCAATATTATTAAACATGACACACCTTGTGTTACACGGTCAACTAATATCTGGAATTTCGATCGTGTGACAGCTGTGTAAGTTTTTGAGGACAATGCTTTGCTTACATCTGATCAAGATGGAGATGAATGCTAAAGGTATGGTAGTACTAATAATAGGTATTTTACAAAAGTGTAGTGTAGTACTATTCGAGGGTGCGGTACAATTCCTAGAAACAAGGCAGGACAAATCAAGTGAATATGGTAAATTAGATTCTGGGGAGTTCCTAACAAGTCATAGGCACACAAATTTTCAAGTCTGAGATTCTAGACTATTACAATACCACATATTCTAAAAGTTGCTATAAAATAAGTGACCAAATTTTGCATAACTGATTGATCAGGGAATACAAAATTCTAACATGAGATAGCAGTCTTACCATATTTATCAGTAAGTAAGTTGACAGTTGCATTCAAATCATTCCGGGTCTCTTGCCTTTTTCTGGTATTGTTAATGTTGGCAAGATCTTTTAGTAGTATTACTTTTCCAGTTTCCTGACAAAGTGTCTGCTGCACTAGCTTATTGTTTGCTTTCATTTCCAGCAACTTAGCTGCTTTCTCCTTGACTTCTTTTGGTAAACGTCTTTGTTGGGGAAGATGGTTAAACAGTTCCTATCACAGTAAGGACCAGTGTACAGAACGGCAACACAGAACATGTAGGGCTACCTGAGACAAGTCATGGCTATGTTCCAAGCATAAGCTCTTTACTTCCAAAGCATCACCAGCTGCATTTGCCCTCAGTGATATGTTTACTGGACAATCTTGCTTGAAGGTCCTTTTAACAAGAAAAACAGAATACATAAGCATAGCTGGCTGTAAAAGAAGGTGCATACAGCAACACAACTCAATAAACAGATGTGTATATATATAGCTATTTATACGCTACTCAGTAGCTAGACAGTGTATACGACAGATACATTACCAAGTGTTCCTTTGTTCCTTTCCTTGGGGTCTAAATGACTGGCCACCATGGATGCAGCAAAACTTGACTTCATAATACTTAAGGGAAGGACTGATGGTACGGGCCAATCGTTTACTGGCGGCTGCTACTGTTCTTGCGTCGCGTTTCCAAAACTTTGTGAAGGTGGCCCTTTCATAAGCCTCCAGTCGCTTGGAAACGTCTTCATAATTGAAGAACAGGTCTCCTACAGTAAAGCCCGTTCTGTCCAAGTCAGTCTCAACTTCCGTTTCAATACACTGGACCTCAGTTTGACCATCGGCGTCGTCACGCTCTTCCGCCATGCTTGCTATCCGTACGCGGTCGGTTTTGCATTCCGTATATTACCGGTCTTTTTAAACAGTGGGTAAAATCCCGTTACCGGTATTATAATGTTGATTTTGTAAATACCGGTACCGGGAGGTTAGCCACAGCGTCACTCAAATTGTGACCCGGTCTGCGAAAAGGGCTCTTATAGCCTTTCCAATTATCCATGTTTGGCTAATCGTAACTCCTAATCTACTAACGCTATCACCATGTAATTACACCCACAGCTACTGCCAGGTTAGGGTTGTTGAGTGACCAAATTGTAGGCTTGTACCATATTCACCAGTCAAGTTATGGGTTACCATATATATGCAATTGGAAAGGCTATAAGAGCCCTTTTCGCAGACCGGGTCACAATTGTTTTCGTAAAAGTGTGTGTGTGTACCTATCTACCTATCTACCTATGTTTGTCCGTACGCACCCACGTGAGCAAAATCATTTAATAACGATAAAAGCAGCTTTTACGTAAGAAGTAAAAGTGAAATGAAGTCTGTATTAAACTTCTGCACAGGTGAACTTTGCTCTGAGGTGGTTTCTTTTCGGCGGACTGAAATACGGGTGTGGTGACTTTCCTCAGACTACCTCCCCCTTGAGGTTTTCAGGCATTTAGCAACTGAAAAACAACGGTGCAGGCCTCGTACACTGCCAAGAATAGCCTATCGCTTCGAGTTGAAAGGGGGCGTATCCCTTACGTACGCGAACGAAAATGAAGAGCAGCTTTGAGGCTTTGTCGAGAGAATTTGTGGGAAAAACACGTTAGTCACACTATAAAACAGTTTAGAAGATAGTTTTGTGCGTAATATGTTGGTTAAAGCGGTTTATTTAACAAACGCTTCCTTAGCAGTGCATAGCAACGTAATTGAACGAATTACGAATATTTCATGAATTACGAAATACGAGAAATAGCTAATTATATTATTGCACAACCCAAACTACCCTATCGTAAAGTAGTAATACATAGTTGGTTAATTCATAGTAGTATATACTGTCTATAGTTATTCCAGATGAGTTAGCTAGCTGCATGGCGCCTGGTTTTTAGAAGTAGCACAACATCAACTTGTTATTGATGGTTTCACGTAACCACAGGAGTTTAAAGTAATAATGTGGATTAAAGTTAGCTGACTTGACTGTAACAACAAAGATTGTGTGAATTTATCATTTACAGAGACACCATCATGAGTGATGTTTAGAATACACTATGATCTGTGATCATAGCAGTCATAGAATTTATGAAGTGTATAAATAACTGTTAATTATGAAATGCTGTAAATACAAATTGTACTGACAATGCATATAATCTCACTGCATGTTGGTGGAGGATCAAGTCACCAATATCTTAGGTCTGGGATGTTGCCTGAGTCAAGATACTGTCTTGTAGGCTTTACCATTCTAACAGATTCCTACTGGACAATAGAACACCATTAGTTGTAATGATGTAATAGCCTTGAGTGTCCACAAGGTTATTACATCATTACAACTAATGATGTCTAAGTGTATTATTTTAATGTACAGAATAACACAGATTATAAAATTTTTGTATATAACTTTCATGATCCATAACTTTTTATGTTCTGTTAATACATTATGGTGTATGTAGTTTGTGTTGATATAATGTGTTACTGGACCTGTGGAAACCAGACATGTGGTACATGCCATCATATACCAAATAACTCTCAATACTGGAATGGAATATCTCCATGCATTCTATGACTTGAATCACAAAGCTAATTGAAAGGTATCAGCTCTGAAAATTTGCTGAGGATAGCAAAGCATTAAAACAATTTAGCTTCATGAAATTTTAAAATAAGTAGTCAACATCTAGCTATGTGTGGATGTCTCCTATACTTACAGACAGATGTATTATATTGTATATGAATTATCTTGAAAACAACTCTGTGTGTTCTGTTCAGAGTATTTTGTGTGGGAGTTAGTATTTTTAAAGACTAGTTTGTCAGCACCTTCATATGGTGACCACTGTGTATATGTGTGTGTTTGCATGTGTGTGTGTGTGTGTGCGTGTGTGTGTGTGTGTTGGTGTGTGTGTGTGTTGGTGTGTGTGTGTGTATGTGTGTGTGTGTGTGTGTGTGTGTGTGTGTGTGTGTGTTTGTGTGTGTGTGTGTGTGTGTGTGTAATTTTTCAATGAAACAAACATTAATTTTTAGAGAATTTTTATAGAAACATTATTTTAATGTACCAGCATTTTATGTCAATATACTAGCTAGTCAAATAGCTACCACAACACATAGCTTAATGGCCTTTAACAATTCAATGAAATATGAATCTTTTACTGTAACAGAAATATTAATATTATTTTTCAATACTGTAACCAATATTTTCCATCCATGCTAGCTGAACAAATGATGTGTAATGTGGTTAGCCATGATATACTCTCATAATTTTGACCATAATAGGTGCTTTGAAGGATACGCATGAGACCAAGTAGTTTACTGTACAGTAAATTATCTGTGCAAAATGAATGCCATGGGAAAGGATTGACATATTAATTATTAATTATATAGTCTCATGTAGTCTGACCACTATACCTTTCTACTTTTCACCCACACATCCATGCTTACAAACACACACACATTGCTTTCCCTTGGCTTACCAGTGGTCATTGTCTAGGGTTCTTTACAGGCTTTCACTTCATCTTGTGGCTCAAATACTGTTGTCCCACTTAGCGGAGTACGCACACTTCCTCCGGCAGATTTTTTTCGACAGAGACCAAATATACTGATACTATCAGTGATCCATTTTCCTATATGTATATTGCAGTAATAAGTTGAAGATTGTTCAATTTTTTAACCACACATATACAAGTCAATAATTTCATTTGGTGAAATGTATTTCAATTTCAAAACAAGGAAATCTCTTGATACAGCTCATTATCTATAAAACGTCTGTAGATAACCACATATGTACAATGTGAGTCATAATCTAGTATAATAGTGCTGTGATTAATTCTTTTAAAATATTGTGACTAGTTTTGTGAAAAGCAAGCTATTTAGTAGTCATTAGCTTGCAAAAAAACTTCACAAACAAGTATAAGAAAAAATTAAGAATTTTAAATTAGAGTCGGGACAGTGTATAGTGCTGCAATAAAAATGCACTGCACAGTAGGGATATTCACTTCTTATTGTTTTACAGTATTTGGACATTACGTACTACTCTGATCCAGCTTGTTTCAGTACTTTTTATTGCAGCACTATACACTGTCCCTACTCTAATTTAAAATTCCTAACATTTTCTTATACTTGTATATTATACTACCAATCTGGATACCAAAAATGGTGCAACTGTAGCTTGGGTGAAAAAAGTAGTGACATCAGTGAGAGCTGTCATAACAAAATTTAAAAAGAGGGAGCTAAACAGGATGGTGTCTGGTACAATGTGTGAAGCTCACTCAGTATGTGGAACATGTGTTTTATAGAGGAATGCTTCAATAAGTTGTTTTTTTTTGGAGAAATTAGCACTGCTTGAAGGTTCTTAGTTTACTAATTTGTTAAGATGCCTTACTGTAGATATACTGATAGTAAAGTGTCAGTAGACTTAAGTATATGGACAATAATTATTTTACTAAGTTTTAAACTCTCAGTAAAACATCAGTGAATGCGGGTTTACTGAAAAACTACTAAAATAACAAACAATTAATTGTTCCATGTACTGGGGATATACCACTGTAGTAAACTAAGATACTTCAAGCAGTGTAGCCTTTTGAGATTGAATTTCATAAGAGGCTTAAGTTTGGTTCATGTTTGCTCTATTAGAGTATTTATTGTATCTGGCTGCTCTATTAGACTATAATTATTGTACTTTAGAAGTGGAAGGGCTAAGCCCTATCTAAAGTAAGAGTGGGAAGCTTTATCCCAAGTAGCCTCTCTCCACCCACCTGTTGCTACATGGCTATGCCTATGAATGAAATTAAAAGTGGCAGTCAATAAATGGCTGATCACGTCACTGTAATTACCATTTTTAAAATGTACACAGTCGTTATTAAAATCTTTTAGTATTAACATAATAGCAGCCATTTATTGGTCACCACCTTTGATTTCTTACAACAGGCTTTCGAAAGTTGCTACAGCTTGACTATTTATTGCATGGATTGTATATCTCAAAAAATAATGCTATGATTATATGCTCGCTGTTTAAGTACAACAATAAAGTAGTTGGTACTTTTTAAAAATTAGCACAAACAAATTGTTACATATTATATTCCATTATAATACTGTCAGTTAATAACATCTACCAAGAGTAAATAGGAAACTGCAAAATAAGTATTTGTTAGCTGCTACTGTATGCAAAATACACTGCAAAAATTGCTAAGCTTGAAAATAGAACATGAGGGAATGTGTATAGGTGTACATTGTATGTATTTTGTGTGTGTAATAAAATACTGCAATTAGTTTGTAAACAATCAGTCTTCAATCTCAATGATAGAATCACGACAGTGAACAGCTTCATCATCAGTTTCTGTCTTCCTGCTACAGTGAATATTAAAGAACACAATATTACTCACTGCTTTACAAGTTGCAATGAAAAGCAGATTCAATAATAATGATTTCCTAGTTAGCTACATTTGCAAGGTTTTTATTAATAATTCAAACGATTAATATATAGTTATAACTTTGCACTGCAATTGGGTGTAATAAACAGAACACAAAACGTGACCAGATTTTGGAAAATCAGCCTTAATGTGTCATTTTACAACTCAAAATATTTCTTATTAAAATAAGGCATTCAAAGCTACCAATCAGCTTTACACTAGTCAGTACCTTGCAGTATAACAAATTGTGTGAAATATTTATATCAGATGTATAAGTGCTCTAGTGGTGACACATGTGCATATCAATGTGTATTTCAAGCATGACATTAAGACTTTTTTTCCCCAAAATCCAGTTACAAATAGAGTAATTATCAACCATATTACAAAACATGATTGAGCCTCCTATAAAACTGGGTAGCTATGTGGGTATGGATTCTCCAAAAAATTCAAAATCTCATGCTAATAATTAAGTGATCAAATTTTGGAAAATCACCTATATGGGTGCATTTCACACCTTATATATTTAATGATCAAATCACAAACTCTATAGTGCAAATCTATACTTGTTAATGGTTGTAAGTCATTCTCAATGCATTAAATTGCAAGAAAATTCTTGAAATATTTTTAAAACTGTGTCCTGCTTTTATTAGCAACCCACTAAACATGAAAATTCCAATTATTTCACACGAGCCCATATAGGTGATTTTCCAAAATTCAGTTACATACATACCTTTTAATGCCATGTATTATGGCATGCTTGTAAACAAGTAATTGGCTTTATTACATAACTCACAGAATGCTAGAGTATATTATTACAGTATAATTAAAGGAATAAAATATGATGTGTCATGTGATGTAATTGGTAATGCAGACACAGAGAGTCATATACGTGTAATTTTTTACAGTACCACTTATGGTAATATCATTTACTTCTTACTGGCTACTTACATATCACATACGTAAGCATTCCTCCTGCTGTTATCATCAATAACACTATCAACAAAGTCTCTCATTGGTATTTGATTGTTATCATTGATATTATCTGGTTTAGGTGGTATACAATGTTCAGTGATTTGCTTGATTTTACTCTTGTAAAGATAAATTTCCATCATCAGAAAAGCTACTAGTGGTAGTATGACTAAAATGATAGTAAATGCTAACAACAAATCTGGATCAGAAGTGTCAACAAGTGGTATCATTGAAACTACAACCATCAACTGTAACACCAGGCCATCAAATAGGTTCAGAATTTTACTTGCATATGGCTTTAGTGATGCTTGTATCAAAGACAATTTAGAATTTGTAGTGATCAACAGATAATGGGTGGTATTGTCATTAGATGGATAAGCAATAATTATCAGAATAATCACCAGTCGACATATCATGTAATAAGCAGCAAAACAACGATATTTGTCCTTGTAACATCCTTGAAAGTGATCAAGCAATGGCTTTAATCTTGTAAAGTTGACCTTGCTATTAAGGAATGGTTCAACTAGAAGCAGAAGTGGTAGACCAATCACAATCACTAGTGTACATAATATTGCTATGATAACACATGGTAAATGACGACCATGAAAATACTCTATGTCAGGTGACAGGTAAGTGTAAACCTTATTGATATTGAGAAATGTCAGTGATCTCAATAGCAGTAATGAAGTTGTGGCCACAGAAGTGTATGATAATAATAGAAGATAGCATATAACATGGATAATTCCCCTACTCACAAATGCTGAAATTCTGTAAGATACCCTTGCTAACAGGCAAAGTATTCCTACAATGATGGTGACTGCTAGTGGATGTGTATAATGAATAAATTCTTGGTCAATACCACTTAGATTCTTTACAAAGCAAAGTTGTCCTAGAAATTGTGGAGTAATCTTTGCTATACTGGACATGATGCTTACAGTTGTAAACAATCCTGTCGAGATGTATAAACGTTCACTTAGTAAAATATCCACCACACTGTAATAGTATGTAATAGCATAGAAGTATCCAATCCCAGCATGATAGTATGTCATAATAGACACTAGTATAACTATGACTATCCAGTATATCATTGATAATGTGACTACCAGTGCTGTCTGTCCTGTTGTACACTTTTTAACACTTACACAGTCTACAGAATCAAATGAAAGAGTGTAGCCTTCTTTACAACTACCACAAGCAGTACCAGATCTGTGTGAAAGACACTGATTTATTCTTACTGGTGAAAGTTGGTAAAAGTCATTGCTAGTTTTGCAACATGTAAAATTGCAGTAATTATTAGGACAAATGGCCACTGTAGTTTTATTACCAATCACACCAAACCAATAACCTTCCTTAATGATTGATGTGCTATCAATACAAGATATGATGTCATTATCATTGTAGCATATACACCTTTGTGTTGTGTTATCATAGTGGAAACTAGGGTGACATGGTGATAAATGAACAATCAGTTGTACAGAAACTGTTTTCAGGTCTGACTGACTGCTTGAATGTGAAGCAAATCTCATTGAAAAATTTTCTGCTATAGTCACTTTGTCTCCTGTTAAACTAAGTCCTTGTAGTACATCACATGAAATTAGCACATAATCTGAGTCAGCAATATGGTGAGCTTTATCAGAACTGCTCACTGAAAACTGTGTTGCAACAGCTTGTTTGTTGTAATAGTCCCAGACACAACCATTGACCGCAATTTTCTGACCAAGCATTATATTCCTTACAATATAAGTCTCACAATTTGTGTGATCATCGTCTATACACATAGCTGGTTCAAATAATACTAGTTTATTTGGAGAAGTAGAGATTTAGTCAACAAACTGTCTTTGTCTACTAGATGTTACAGCAGTACCTACTATTATACTGTTATTTAAATCTAATCCAAAACAGCCAAGCTGTAAAAAAAGAGTGCGGCCCTGAGAAAGGCTATGGTGAAAAAAGATGTGAAATCCAAGGTGGCGGCCAAGAAATGGCTGTGATGGTAGGTTAATGGTAAAAATTTTAATAACGACAATTCAAGTGAATTTTGTGCCAAGACCAAGCGGCACCAAATTCACTGAATTGCTGTTATTAAAATTTTTACCATTAACCTACCATCACAGCCATTTCTTGGCCGCCACCTTGGATTTCACATCTTTTTTCACCATAGCCTTTCTCAGGGCCGCACTCTTTTTTTACAGCTTGGCTGTTTTGGATTAGATTTCACTTCTTTTTGCATTTGTATACCCCAAAGCCGACCTATGGCCGGCTTTAGGGCTTTTTAACCTGTCATTTTTTTCTTTACTACAGGAAGAAGAAAAGATGAAGCAGGGTGATTTCTTTGTAGCTGACCTCTCTGCAAGGTGATCCTTCTAGCTGATCCCTCTACCAGATAACTTGTTTGTAGCTGAACTCTCTGCAAGGTGATCCTTCTAGCTGATCCCTCTACCAGATAACTTGTTTGTAGCTGAACTCTCTACAGGGTGATTTGTTTGTAGCTGAACTCTCTACAAGGTAACTTCTTCTAGCTGATCTTTCTACAGGGTGATTTGTTTGTAGCTGAATTCTCTACAGGGCGATTTGTTTGCAGCTAAACTGCTGAACTCTCTACAATGTAACTTCTTCTAGCTAAACTCTCTACGGGTGGCTTGTTTCTAGCTGATCTCTCTACAGGGTGACTTGTTTGTAGCTGAACTCTCTACAAGGTAACTTCTTCTGGCTGATCTTTCTACAGGGTGATTTGTTTGTAGCTGAATTCTCTACAGGGTGATTTGTTTGCAGCTAAACTGCTGAACTCTCTACAATGTAACTTCTTCTAGCTAAACTCTCTACGGGTGGCTTGTTTCTAGCTAATCTCTCTACAGGGTGACTTGTTTGTAGCTGAACTCTCTACAAGGTGATTTGTTTGTAGCTGAACTCTCTACAAGGTAACTTCTTCTAGCTAATCTTTCTACAGGGTGATTTGTTTGTAGCTGAATTCTCTACAGGACGATTTGTTTGCAGCTAAACTCTCTACATGGTAGTTTCTTTGTAGCTGAACTCTCTACAATGTAACTTCTTCTAGCTGAACTCTCTAAAGGATGACTTGTTTCTAGCTGATCTCTCTACAGGGTGACTTGTTTGTAGCTGAACTCTCTACAGGGTGATTTGTTTGTAGCTGAACTCTCT
Source organism: Dysidea avara (assembly GCF_963678975.1). Taxonomy (NCBI): domain Eukaryota; kingdom Metazoa; phylum Porifera; class Demospongiae; order Dictyoceratida; family Dysideidae; genus Dysidea; species Dysidea avara. The sequence continues at coordinate 44,103,011 of NC_089273.1, forward strand.
ACAAGGTAACTTCTTCTAGCTGATCTTTCTACAGGGTGATTTGTTTGTAGCTGAATTCTCTACAGGGCAATTTGTTTGCAGCTGAACTCTCTACATGGTAGTTTCTTTGTAGCCGAACTCTCTACAGTGTAACTTATTCTAGCTGAACTATCTACGGGTGGCTTGTTTCTAGTTGATCTCTCTACAGGGTGACTTGTTTCTAGCTGAACTCTCTACAAGGTGATTTGTTTGTAGCTGAACTCTCTACAAGGTAACTTCTTCTAGCTGATCTTTCTACAGGGTGATTTGTTTGTAGCTGAATTCTCTACAGGGCGATTTGTTTGCAGCTGAACTCTTTACATGGTAGTTTCTTTGTAGCTGAACTCTCTACAATGTAACTTCTTCTAGCTGAACCCTCTACATGGTGACTTGTTTGAAGCTGAACTCTCTACAGGGTGATTTGTTTGTAGCTGAACTCTCTACAAGGTAACTTCTTCTAGCTGATCTTTCTACAGGGTGATTTGTTTGTAGCTGAATTCTCTACAGGGCGATTTGTTTGCAGCTGAACTCTCTACAAGGTAGCTTCTTTGTAGCTGAACTCTCTACAATGTAACTTCTTCTAGCTGAACTCTCTACGGGTGGCTTGTTTCTAGCTGAACTCTCTACAGGGTGACTTGTTTCTATCTGAACTCTCTACAAGGTGATTTGTTTGTAGCTGAACCCTCTACAAGGTAACTTCTTCTGTAGCTGAATTCTCTACATGGTAGTTTCTTTGTAGCTGAACTCTCTACAATGTAACTTCTTCTAGCTGAACTCTCTACAGGATGACTTGTTTCTAGCTGATCTCTCTACAGGGTGACTTGTTTGTAGCTGAACTGTCTACAGGGTGATTTGTTTGTAGCTGAACTCTCTACAAGGTAACTTCTTCTAGCTGAACTCTCTACAGGATGACTTGTTTGTAGCTGATCTCTCTGCAGGGTGACTTGTTTGTAGCTGAACTCTCTACAGGGTGATTTGTTTGTAGCTGAACTCTCTACAAGGTAACTTCTTCTAGCTGAACTCTCTACATGGTGACTTGTTTGTAGCTGAACTCTCTACAATGTAACTTCTTCTAGCTGAACTCTCTATGGGTGGCTTGTTTCTAGCTGATCTCTCTACAGGGTGACTTGTTTCTAGCTGAACTCTCTACAGGGTGATTTGTTTGTAGCTGAACTCTCTACAAGGTAACTTCTTCTAGCTGATCTTTCTACAGGGTGATTTGTTTGTAGCTGAATTCTCTACAGGGCAATTTGTTTGCAGCTGAACTCTCTACATGGTAGTTTCTTTGTAGCCGAACTCTCTACAGTGTAACTTATTCTAGCTGAACTATCTACGGGTGGCTTGTTTCTAGTTGATCTCTCTACAGGGTGACTTGTTTCTAGCTGAACTCTCTACAAGGTGATTTGTTTGAAGCTGAACTCTCTACATGGTAACTTCTTCTAGCTGATCTTTTTACAGGGTGATTTGTTTGTAGCTGAATTCTCTACAGGGCAATTTGTTTGCAGCTGAACTCTCTACATGGTAGTTTCTTTGTAGCTGAACTCTCTACAGTGTAACTTATTCTAGCTGAACTATCTACGGGTGGCTTGTTTCTAGTTGATCTCTCTACAGGGTGACTTGTTTCTAGCTGAACTCTCTGCAAGGTGATTTGTTTGTAGCTGAACTCTCTACAAGGTAACTTCTTCTAGCTGATCTTTTTACAGGGTGATTTGTTTGTAGCTGAATTCTCTACAGGGCGATTTGTTTGCAGCTGAACTCTTTACATGGTAGTTTCTTTGTAGCTGAACTCTCTACAATGTAACTTCTTCTAGCTGAACTCTCTACATGGTGACTTGTTTGAAGCTGAACTCTCTACAGGGTGATTTGTTTGTAGCTGAACTCTCTACAAGGTAACTTCTTCTAGCTGATCTTTCTACAGGGTGATTTGTTTGTAGCTGAATTCTCTACAGGGCGATTTGTTTGCAGCTGAACTCTCTACAAGGTAGCTTCTTTGTAGCTGAACTCTCTACAATGTAACTTCTTCTAGCTGAACTCTCTACGGGTGGCTTGTTTCTAGCTGAACTCTCTACAGGGTGACTTGTTTCTATCTGAACTCTCTACAAGGTGATTTGTTTGTAGCTGAACCCTCTACAAGGTAACTTCTTCTGTAGCTGAATTCTCTACATGGTAGTTTCTTTGTAGCTGAACTCTCTACAATGTAACTTCTTCTAGCTGAACTCTCTACAGGATGACTTGTTTCTAGCTGATCTCTCTACAGGGTGACTTGTTTGTAGCTGAACTGTCTACAGGGTGATTTGTTTGTAGCTGAACTCTCTACAAGGTAACTTCTTCTAGCTGAACTCTCTACAGGATGACTTGTTTGTAGCTGATCTCTCTGCAGGGTGACTTGTTTGTAGCTGAACTCTCTACAGGGTGATTTGTTTGTAGCTGAACTCTCTACAAGGTAACTTCTTCTAGCTGAACTCTCTACATGGTGACTTGTTTGTAGCTGAACTCTCTACAATGTAACTTCTTCTAGCTGAACTCTCTATGGGTGGCTTGTTTCTAGCTGATCTCTCTACAGGGTGACTTGTTTCTAGCTGAACTCTCTACAGGGTGATTTGTTTGTAGCTGAACTCTCTACAAGGTAACTTCTTCTAGCTGACCTTTCTACAGGGTGATTTGTTTGTAGCTGAACTCTCTACAAGGTAACTTCTTCTAGCGGATCTTTCTACAGGGTGATTTGTTTGTAGCTGAACTCTCTACAGGGCGATTTATTTGCAGCTGAACTCTCTACAAGGTAGCTTCTTTGTAGCTGAACTCTCTACAATGTAACTTCTTCTAGCTGAACTCTCTACATGGTGACTTGTTTGAAGCTGAACTCTCTACAGGGTGATTTGTTTGTAGCTGAACTCTCTACAAGGTAACTTCTTCTAGCGGATCTTTCTACAGGGTGATTTGTCTGTAGCTGAACTCTCTACAGGGCGATTTATTTGCAGCTGAACTCTCTACAAGGTAGCTTCTTTGTAGCTGAACTCTCTACAATGTAACTTCTTCTAGCTGAACTCTCTACATGGTGACTTGTTTGAAGCTGAACTCTCTACAGGGTGATTTGTTTGTAGCTGAACTCTCTACAAGGTAACTTCTTCTAGCTGACCTTTCTACAGGGTGATTTGTTTGTAGCTGAATTCTCTACAGGGCGATTTGTTTGCAGCTGAACTCTCTACAAGGTAGCTTCTTTGTAGCTGAACTCTCTACAATGCAACTTCTTCTAGCTGAACTCTCTACGGGTGGCTTGTTTCTAGCTGATCTCTCTACAGGGTGACTTGTTTCTAGCTGAACTCTCTACAGGGTGATTTGTTTGTAGCTGAACTCTCTACAAGGTAACTTCTTCTAGCTGACCTTTCTACAGGGTGATTTGTTTGTAGCTGAACTCTCTACAAGGTAACTTCTTCTAGCGGATCTTTCTACAGGGTGATTTGTTTGTAGCTGAACTCTCTACAGGGCGATTTATTTGCAGCTGAACTCTCTACATGGTAGTTTCTTTGTAGCTGAACTCTGTACAACGTAACTTCTTCTAGCTGAACTCTCTACAGGATGACTTGTTTCTAGCTGATCTCTCTACAGGGTGACTTGTTTGTAACTGAACTTTCTACAGGGTAATTTGTTTGTAGCTGAACTCTCTACAAGGTAACTTCTTCTAGCTGATCTCTCTACAGGGTGACTTGTTTGTAGCTGAACTCTCTACAGGGTGATTTGTTTGTAGCTGAACTCTCTACAAGGTAACTTCTTCTAACTGATCTCTCTACAGGATGACTTGTTTCTAACTGAACTCTCTACAGTGTGATCTGTTCATAGCGGAACTTTTTACTGGGTGATTTGTTTGTAGCTAAACTCTTTGCATGATTGTTTCTTTGTAACTGAACTCTCTACAAGGTAACTTCTTCTAGCTGATCTCTCTACAGGGCAATTTGTTTGTAGCTGAATTCTCTACAGGGTGATTTATTTGAGCTGAACTCTCTACATGATGGTTTATTTGTAGCTGAACTCTCTATTAGGTACCTTCTTCTAGCTGATCTGACTACAGGGTGACTTGTTTGTAGCTGAATTCCCCACAGAATAACTTACAATGTAATATAACTGAGTAAATTATAAATGCAGCTGAATGCTTTATTAGGGTGACTGTTCTATTAGAGTATCTCGATCTCGCATTTGCTGCACCTAGTTGCCTTTCGAATCATAACTCAGTGATTTGTAATCCGATTCTTCTGTACTACTGCAAGGACCTTCTATGATGATTATTCCAGCTACATACTGATTTTCAGCTCGTTGCTCTAAGCGGTTTGCCTGGTAGATACGAAAACTAATAGTTTTTTTATTCATAAAAATCGATCGCGTAATTTTGACACAGGTTGGGTTTCGTGTCATATCTCCATGGTCTTTATCCCGATTCCTTTCAAACCACAAAAAGGCACTCCTACGATGGTTGCTCCATCTACATATCAATTTTCAACTGATTCCTCCAAGGCGTTTACCCTGTAGGCGTGACAGACCTTCGACCTTATTTTACGCAAATAATCGGTCATAACTCCGTGACTGTTCATCGGATTCCTACCAAAGTTGGTACGGAGATCCGCCTTAATGAGCCCTTTAAGTGTGCCAAATTTCAGCCAAATCCGAGCACGCATTCGTGTTTTATGGCGAATTTTGCGAAGTGTGCGAAATGAAGAAGATGAAGAAGAAGAAGAAGAAGAAGAAGAAGAAGAAGAAGAAAAAAACGAAGAAATTAAAACGAAATTTTGTTCGCTCGTATCTCGGAAATGGCTGGAGCGATTTTCTTCAAATTTGGTATGTAGACTACCCTAGCTGGGCGGCACGTCTCCAGCAAATTTGGTTCCAATCGGATAAGGGATCACAGAGCTACATAGGTGTGAAAATTGCGTTTTCTTTCTTCCTGTTAATATACTCACGGTGTGGCGCGCCGGCTTCTTGGGCCGCACGACACACTATCGTGTGTCTTGATGTTAATATACTCACGGTGTGGCGCGCCGGCTTCTTGGGCCGCACGACACACTATCGTGTGTCTTGATACAGATCATCATATGATGATGGCACATGTACATAGATATTGTTGCCAAAAGGAGCAGTGTTGCTGTGAAAATCAATACCTGTTGTATTAAAATTCATGGTAGCGCTATTTACCTCTTGTGACAATTCAGCATATATAGCTCCACCATATTGATCAGCAATGTTACCATCAAATGTAATATTTGACCCATAACTGAATACTAATAATATAGAGTTATCACTAAGGTGTAAGGCACCGCCATTTTCTGTAGCTGCATTGTATGTGAGTGTAACTATAGAGTCATCCTCAAATGTGATAAATGATGATTTAAAAGTATGTATAGCTCCACCATATATGGCACTGTTTTCAATTATTGTCAAATTTGATTTCCCTTTAGTTGTTATTATAGAATTATCAATAGATATTGCTCCACCATACCTTATAGCTGTGTTGTCAGTAAATGTCACTGTAGCATTTCCATCAAATATTATACTGGACTGAATTGCACAATCTACAGCTCCTCCAACAATAGCATTATTGTTAGTAAATGTTAGCAGTGAACTTCCTGTGATTGATAGTTTAGAAGTTTCTTTAGTGTCTACAGCTCCACCCCTCACTGCACTGTTGTCACTGAATGTTATGTTTGAGTTACCTGTAAATAGGATATTACAGTGATCATCACAATAAACAGCTCCTCCTGCATCTGTGGTGACATTATTCTTTTTAAATATGATTGTTGAATTTCCCAAAAATGATATATTTGAATTACTAGTTAAATCTAAAGCACCTCCACTTTCATGAGCTATGTTTCCAGTAAATGTTACTACTGAAAATTCATTGAACAATGTTCTACCTTCAGTATCGGCATGGATAGCTCCTCCATTCCTGGCAGTGTTGTTTATAAATGATGCATATGAGTTTCCATAAAACATGACCTTTGATTTATCTCTATTGACTACAGCTCCTCCAAGTACTCTCGCTCCATTATTATAAAATTTCACTGTTGAGTTTTCATAGAATGATATTGTGCTATAGGTATTATAGTATACAGCTCCTCCATCTTGCCCAGTATTGTGGTCAAATGTTACCGTTGACTCTCCACTGAATGAAGCAGTAGATCTATGCCAGGCTATAGCTCCTCCATAATGGGCTCTATTAATATTAAATGTTATTATTGAGCTACCTCCAAATGAGATTGAAGAATAATGAAATAACCTTATAGCTCCACCAGATTTTCTATCAGCACTGTTGTCATTGAATGTTATATTTGAGTTATCTGTAAATGAGATATTGCAGTGATTATCACAATAAACAGCTCCTCCTGCATCTGTGGTGGCATTATTCTTTTTAAATATGATTGTTGAATTTCCCAAAAATGATATATTTGAATTACTAGTTAAATCTAAAGCACCTCCACTTTCATGAGCAATGTTTCCAGTAAATGTTACTACTGAAAATTCATTGAACGATGTTCTACCTTCAGTATCGGCATGGATAGCTCCTCCATTCCTGGCAGTGTTGTTTATAAATGATGCATATGAGTTTCCATAAAACATGACCTTTGATTTATCTCTATTGACTGCAGCTCCTCCAAGTACTCTCGCTCCATTATTATAAAATTTCACTGTTGAGTTTTCATAGAATGATATTGTGCTATAGGTATTATAGTATACAGCTCCTCCATCTTGCCCAGTATTGTGGTCAAATGTTACCGTTGACTCTCCACTGAATGAAGCAGTAGATCTATGCCATGCTATAGCTCCTCCATAACGGGCTCTATTAATATTTAATGTTGTTATTGAGCTACCTCCAAATGAGATTGAAGAATAATGAAATAACCTTATAGCTCCACCAGATTTTCTATCAGCACTGTTGTCATTGAATGTTATATTTGAGTTATCTGTAAATGAGATATTGCAGTTATCATCACAATAAACAGCTCCTCCTGCATCTGTGGTGGCATTATTCTTTTTAAATATGATTGTTGAATTTCCCAAAAATGATATATTTGAATTACTAGTTAAATCTAAAGCACCTCCACTTTCATGAGCAATGTTTCCAGTAAATGTTACTACTGAAAATTCATTGAATGATGTTGTACCATTAGTATCAGCATTGATAGCTCCTCCATTCCTGGCAGTGTTGTTTATAAATGATACATATGAATTTCCATAAAACATGACCTTTGATCTACGCCAGGCTATAGCTCCTCCACCATATTCAGCTGCGTTGTTTGTAAATGTTACATTAGATTTTCCTGCAAAGAAAACTTCTGAATTAAATTGGAATATAGCTCCACCATTATACACAGCTGAATTATCAGAGAAAATCACATTACAGTTGTCATCAAATGTAACAGAGGAACTGGTGCTATAAATGCCTCCACCATTATTGGCTTCATTTTCTTTGAACAATACACTACCATTAAGATGTAGACTAGTATGGGATGTGTAAATGGGTACTCCATGGTTGTTGACAAATTTAGAATTTTGTAATAAATTGTAACTTGGATATTTGTCATTTAAAGCACAAATGTAAACAGTACTGTTAGCTGGTCCATTAGATTCAAAACTGTTGTTGTCAATTATTATCATTGATTGAGCAATTAAAGACAAGTAATATATGGCAGCTCCATGATCTCTGTGTTCATTGTTGTGTGCAAAGTGACAATTTGTGATGTACACAATTCCTGAAATATTTGACAACACAACAGCTTGTCCTGTTGAGTTAAGAAATGAACAATTCTCAAATACAACACTAGATGAATTGTAAACTCCAATTGCTGGTTTATTTATAGAACCACACCTCTCCCAGTTGATACCTTCCATGGTCACATTATTACAATCAACAAACTTCACTGTTCCATTATCATTGCATTGTACAGTGGTAGAATTGATGTGTCCAATAATAATGATGTTATCAAGACCTTCTAATGTAACTGTTGAAGACAATACAACAACGTGACTTGTAATGTTGATGATGTCATTACTAGTGACTTTGTTAAGAGTATCAACAAGTGAATAAAAAACACAGTCTCCAATTGTACAACATGTAAGTTCACCCTCATCACTTTCACTACCTGAACCACTGGTAACATCTGTATCACTAGTAAAGTTAGTAGAAACATCTATGTCAGGCATTACTCTTTTGACCCCTTCAACATTCCCAATCCAGAATAGCAAAAGAAATATTACTTTTATTATAGATAGCATATTGTCTTTTCACACACAGAATATCACAGCACAATCTGTTCAGTGGCAAAGTTGGATTATTTTTATACTCATAGAAACCTGATCAATGATAGTCCTTAATACTGAAACATCACCAAACCACAATAATCCCCTTGATGTTTTCATATTCATTAAACCAAAACTGAACCCATAAAAAATATGGTTACTTATATACAGGAAGGAGAAGATTCATAATTAAAATGTTTCTATATATCATTCAGTGTAATACTGTACAGAGCTTTGTTATCATTTAGTAAGTAGCAGTCACAATTAATGGCATGTTGTGGCAATTGAATACACAGCTTTGCATTCACACTGATGATCTGCAAAAACATCATCGCCTCAGGCCCTCTACAGTTATCATAGTTATGTATTGGCCTTGACAAACTTACAGAAGTCCATCTCCAGAAGGCAGACTAAGACACAGTTAGTATGAAAATTGTTAGCTAGATAGTTTAGCTATCTTATGATGGTATTAATTTAAGCTTGTTGATGCATCCCAAAGATCAGATCACGCTGCAATGACATCACATGAGATCACATCATCTCCGAAGTGCAACTGGATCTTAAGGCTGCTGCTACTTTCTCAAGGCAGCTATAGGCATTACCAAGAGTTTACACTCTTGGCATTACTATATGGGTGATTACAGGGATTGCATTGATAGGGAGTGTTCATGTGTGACCTGATTTTGGAAATCCTTTTCATTTGGGTTCAATGTACATTCATAGATACAGGAATTTATATTTTAGACAGTGATGCAGGTAAAATTTTCCTTAAAGATGGAGATATTTATGGCCTTTAAGTAGAGGTGCACCAACATCTATAATTATTCTGCTAACCTGGCGATATCAATTATTATCAAGCTGATGTAAGACAGTTTGCAATCACAATAATTAAACAAAGCTGATCCAATATAGTAGCATAGACGTATTGCATAACAATTTTCACTGTAAATTCTGTTATAAAGCAATGACATGAGACTTTAATCAGCAGTTGAACAATGTGGAACTTTGAAGAACAGTTGACATTGCATAAACTGTGGTTTCCAGGATATTACAAGAACACGAGTACCCATTAATAGTTGTTTTTGTCTATTTGTATCTGCTGTAGAAGTCTGCCACAGCTGGCAAGATCAAGTCAGGGCAAAGTTAGTGTTATACTAGCCAGATAGTGTAGCCAGTCCATGATGGTGTCATTTTAAATGATGTGCCCAAAGAGTAGCTATAGGTTTCATAAATCAAGTCACATATATACGTATTAACTTGCTGTCTTGTAGACCTAACAGGATCTCTTATTTCATTGCTTTTTAATTCAACTATTCCTTCTAAAGTTTAAAATTTAGAGGTGCTGTAGTATATTCAGTTGTGGTTGACAGAAATGTAATAGCAACTGGCTTGAAAATTTGAAACAAATTAGCTATGATCATTGATTAATTGTACTAGTGTATCAAATTACAGGTGTATAAATTATAAAAACTAAAATCACTAGTACAGTATACTGAAACAAGGGTATTACAGTATGTTTACAGTGCAACATAGACCCATTTAGTCTGGACTTTATCTATTAAACAACTGACTGAGAAAGGAAAGGAAGTGTAAAGATATGTGCACTATCTTTGCTGTAGTATTGGAAAGGGAATATCTAAGGACTGAGAAATGTGTGTCCTTCAAAAATAGGCAAAACAAGTTGATTTTGTGCTACTTCTAAGAACCAGGCGCTATGCAGCTAACTAACCCATCTGGAATTAACCAGCTATATATGTATTACTATTGTAATAATTTAAGTTGTGCAATAATACATAATTAATTTGTTGCAATTCTTGGATTTCGTAATTCATGAAACTTTCGTCTGCTATGACCACATGCTACTCCAATAAGGCTTCTAATCCGTTATACGCACGGATACCTTTCGGAAAGGCTGATCATGTCCGACTACGCCAGTCCACAATGCATAAACATGCCCGCTGCAGCAACATCAAATTTCACGTTCATAACTACTAAAACTACACGTTTTCAGCAATAACTAATTTAAGACTGAACAAATGTTTATCTTATGAGCATAGCTTCTATACGTACCAGCATTGAAACCGGGTTACTGACCGCTGACCTGGATTAATTAAAATTGATGGCTACACTTTGAGTGGTCGACTAGTGCGTTACGCGTACGCATGTACGAAAGTAGAAATATAAATATCCGGAATGGTTCCACGTAAGTTTCCAGATAGCAAGACACGTTTCCTGCAAGTGGGTGTGACTTTAGCATACCTAGCACACTTTTATAACGAATTCCTAAAGAGTGGGCGTGGCTCACGAAAAAGCTGGCCTGATGCAAAACCAGACCATGTTTCATACGACGATTAGTAGGCGTGGCTCAGTAGATTCTTCCATACCTATACAGACAAATGGGCGTGACTTAACGTATGGCTGCAGTCATCTGATTAGTAGACGTAGCTCACGAAAGAAGCTGGGTTGCATCTTCGCTTGACTATGACGCGTTTACACACTTCTGCATCGTCCCAACCAATTAATTTGCTTCGCACGTGATCCAATCCAGGTCAGACCCGGGCAAAATGTGAACCGGTTTCAACGCTGATACGTACCCTACGCTATTTTCAAGAAATTAAGCTCATTGTTTAATAATTATACCCACCGATTATGACGGCATAGAACTCTACTTCAGTGTTATGCCGGCACATTTGAACCCATGCAAGCCTAAGCTTCTGCATACCATGCATAGTGACTGTGGAGTTGATGGTATGCTTCAGTGCATCTCAGTAGCTCTCAAAATCTCCACTGACATCCCTGAGGCTGAAAGAATGCATGTGAGCAGCCTAAAATCTTTAGAAAAAAGGCGAAATAACACAAGAGGAAAGAAACATCACAGATATGGTTTATCCATCCAAACATCTCCAACCAACTCGATCTGCAAAGAAAGAAAAATGTAGTAACATAATGCACATATTATGCCAAAAATATTTGCCCATAAGTTACCATTATCATGATAGCTGTAGCTTATAGAATATTTCTTACTAAGCTTGTAGCCATTCACAGGTTCAAAGACAACAATGGTCCAATCCCGTTCTAGCAACTACGCTTAGTAATTAATTTGGAAGTACAGTATTAGAAAGTGTATATGCGACTGAATTTGACAACACAAGGCTTCCACACACATCCAATTTTCTGTTTTAACCAACTGTAACTTGACTACTGACCTAAACTTTCACACAATTCTTCCATAGGATTGTAAAATAACAGGTCAAAATTTGAAACTAATGGCATACTCCTACATTGAGGTATGGTGCTTCAAAGTCATAAAAGTGGATGTGTGTGGAAGCCTTGTTTTGTCAAATTCAGTCACATATAATCGTACAAAAACTTTAAACTGATAAAAACATGGTAGAACATACCTTATTACAAGTGCACCGCATAGAAATATCTAAAACCTACTAAGGATGATCTGTGGAGAAAGAAAGAGTGTAGTAATACTGCATGTGCATGTAGTTATATACCAGATTGATACTACTTGCATAATTATATCTAAAGTCTTTGTATACCACCTGTATTTTACAACAAAATGTGGTGATAAGTTACCATCATTGTGGTAGCTGTAATTTAGAATATTTCTTACTAAGCATATAGCCATTCACAGGTTCAAAGACAGCAATGGTCCAAACCCGTTCTAGCAACTACGTTTAGTAAGTAATTTGGAAGTACTGCAGTATTAGAAACTGGTACAAAAACTTTAAACTGATAAACATGGTAGAACATACCTTATTAAAAGTACACCTCATAGAAACATCTAAAACCTACTAAGGATGATCTGTGGAGAAAGAAAGAGTGTAGTAATACTGCATGTGCATGTAGTTATATACCAGATTGATACCACTTGCATAATTATATCTAAAGTCTTTGTATACCACCTGTATTTTACAACAAAATGTGGTGATAAGTTACCATCATTGTGGTAGCTGTAATTTAGAATATTTCTTACTAAGCATATAGCCATTCACAGGTTCAAAGACAGCAATGGTCCAAACCCATTCTAGCAACTACGTTTAGTAAGTAATTTGGAAGTACTGCAGTATTAGAAATTGGTACAAAAACTTTAAACTGATAAAACATGGTAGAACATACCTTATTAAAAGTACGCCCCATAGAAACATCTAAAACCTACTAAGGATGATCTGTGGAGAAAGAAAGAGTGTAGTAATACTGCATGTGCATGTAGTTATATACCAGATTGATACTACTTGCATAATTATATTAAAGTCTTTGTATACCACCTGTATTTTACTACAAAACGTGGTGATACGTTACCATCATTGTGGTAGCTGTAATTTAGAATATTTCTTACTAAGCATATAGCCATTCACAGGTTCAAAGACAACAATGGTCCAAACCCGTTCTAGCAACTACGTTTAGGAAGTAATTTGGAAGTACAGTAGTAGAAACTATATATAATGGTACAAAGACTTTAAACTAATAAAACATGGTATAACATACCTTACTAAAAGTATGCCCCATAGAAACATCTAAAACCTACTAAGGATGATCTGTGGAGAAAGAAAGAGTGTAGTAATACTGCATGTGCATGTAGTTATATACCAGATTGATACTACTTGCATAATTATATTAAAGTCTTTGTATACCACCTGTATTTTACAACAAAATGTGGTGATACGTTACCATCATTGTGGTAGCTGTAATTTAGAATATTTCTTACTAAGCATATAGCCATTCACAGGTTCAAAGACAGCAATGGTCCAAACCCGTTCTAGCAACTACGTTTAGTAAGTAATTTGGAAGTACAATAGTATAATGGTACAAAGACTTTAAACTGATAAAACATGGTAGAACATACCTTACTAAAAGTACGCCTCATAGAAACATCTAAAGCCTACTAAGGATGATCTGTGGAGAAAGAAAGAGTGTAGTAATACTGCATGTACATGTAGTTATACACCAGTGCATAATTATATCTAAGGTCTTTGTATACCACCTGTACTTTACACCAAAATGGGGTGATATGTAAGTTACCATCATTATGGTAGCTCTAGTTTGAAATATATATCTTACTAAGCATATAGCCATTCACAGGTTCAAAGACAGCAATGGTCCAAACCCATTCTAGCAACTACCCTTAGTAAGTAATTTCAGAGTATGCTATAATCAATTGAAGAAAATAAAAGTGGTATAAATACTTTAAACCAATATAAACATGGTTAGAATGTTCGTACCTCAAAGTACATCGATCACTTTGCCTCAATCTTCAATCAACTAGGGATGATCTGTGGAGAAGTAAATGTATTATAAGACACACGTAGTCTCACAAACATTAAGATGCTTAAGAAACTTTATAGTTTACAGAAGATTTAGCTGACCATAAGACTGATGACTAATGTTGATATGTAATTCACTTGCTTGTCAGCATAATAATTTATTGTTAGTTGTTAATAAACAAGATCATTAAGCACAAATACATGAAGGTTTTCATGTGCTATGGCAGTTCTATATATGGTAATAAAAATTTTCATTTTATTAACAGAAGAGAGGTGAATATAGTTTAGGTTAAAAATGATAAAGGAATTACATTCAGTATTAATTCTTCATAGAAGTTGCAGACCTTTGCGTGGATCTCATTAGTAACAGAAAATCCCTTCTATATAAAAGTACTGGTGACATTCCTATGTACGCAATATATTTACTATAGCTATTCAGCTGTGTTTAGGTCTAATACCAGCCAGGCCAACATTACTGGATTAAAGTTCATTCAAGCACTTGACATCGATCATCCCTTACCACTGCAATAACTAGGTCCTTAGATAATAGAAACAACACTAGCCTAAAGCTATGCGCACCTTGCAACAATAGCAATAGCTAGCAACTCTACACATAAAGGGTCTCATTCTGTCCTCAGGCTACATGTGAAATAAAATAAATGTTGTAACAGAGATATACTTACCACAATGATCTTTAAATTCTGAATTAGAATTGCTCATCAACTATCCATCTATCCTTTCTTGTTCTGGCTGCCATAGTTTACAAACACCTCACAACTATATATTATTCTGTTTAACCATACCATTGTTGCTGGATGTTGTTGAATGTAACCCAGAATACATCCTCTGTCACTTTACTTGAACTAACATTCCCTCTAGACTCAGTAAATTTCCAATCTCATTCTGTTAGATCTAGATAACAAGACAAGACTGAGTATCATCAATATTACTTACAGAATTTTACTACAATCTGTCAATTTCCAACAATTCATGAAATAATTGTAAATAGCGTGCTGATTCAAAACATCAAAATTTTACTTTGTACTAGTGATGCACTGATTAATCGGTAAATAATCGGAAATTGGTTTATTGGCCACATTTCAGCAATATCGGTATCAGTAATTATTAGTAGATTATTTAGCTGATTAATTTTACTGACCCTGATGTTATTGTTTTCATAAGAATAACACAAAAATGAAGTTTAAAAATGGCAATTTTACAAAATAATATTATGTGTGAAATTTTGGTAAACATAAACATTCGATCAGTTATCGGTATTGGCCATTATATGATTTTCAATATCGGCTAATCAGATAATCAGCAAAATCTCTTATCGGTACATCATTACTTTGTACAACTGTTTATAGCTAGCATTCAGACAGACACACAGCTTGTCAGTGTATGACATGCTCGCAAAATATTTTCATGGTTCGGAACTGTAGTGAATGGTCAACAACTTAACTGTGTTCGCTTTTTTTTATTCGGCTGTACACGTACACGTACACACACACACACACACACACCTTTCTGTGGCCACTTATACTATGATGATCTGACTGTGGTTGCAAGAGACCTAGGTCTCATAACACAGCAAAAATAGTGCTCCAATACAACCTATATGAACTCTGTCTTTAATCAGCATTAAAACAACTAATTCAAAAAGTCCCTGCATTGAGAGAAAATGGACCTGTGACAAACCTATATCCAATGCTCAGTATCGGGTCTTGTGCATGGTCTCATTTCAGTTGTCTGTGCATAGGTAAAGACCAAAATATAGACGGCATAAATACAGGTAGTATGAATTACGAATTGTAATATATTACTAGTATTAGTATTTGTCTTACAGGTAAAGAAGGCTCAAGGAACCTGTAAAGCCTGATCTGTACAAAAAGAATTACGCTGCATGGACTTATCTCATTTATTCTTTCTCTCCTCAATACTGAAACTAGCCTCGAAACTAGCCTCGAAACTAGCACACCTAGCCTACACGAGGCGCCGGAAAGGATGGTGGTGAAATCAGCAAACCTGTGTTAGTATGTATAAGTAATCACCAAGCATAGCAGTAAAGTCAAGTTACCTTCCTCGATTCATTCCCGCCACGTAGCTTGTTCTCCCGGTGGACTAGTGAAGATGTGGTCACCGAATACGCCCGGATTGTATAGTAAACGCACGTGATCACGAGATAGCAGCGGAAGATTTTGAAAGCCGGCCCAACAGTGAACATGAGGCTCGACGTAAGCTCTACATGTGTCAATTGCTTTCTAAGGTATCGAAACCATGACACAGTGGAAGAGTTGCTGTGTAGCTGCGTAGTAGTTACGCCGGATATACAAAACGAGATACTCCACGAACTGGTAAAGTAGATAATAACAACAACATTTCCCTACTTAGGTGGCCTCCCCTAAGTTGGCTCCGAGCGTGGCGCTTGGCCGGAATCTGGGTGGCCTGCGGATCAAGTCACGATGGGGTTGCCTTTTTTTCAGCCCTTCTAGGTATTTGTCCCGTTTCACTTCAGGATATTTAGCTTAAAGATTTTCGCTTAGGCTCCTAGGCTATGGGTAAACACCTCGAACAGGCTCTGCCTTCTGTGTACACCCTCCAGTGCCTAACTGGTAAAGTAGATAATAACAACAACATTTCCCTATTTAGGTGGCCTCCCCAAAGTTGGCTCCGAGCGTGGCGCTTGGCCGGAATCTGGGTGGCCTGCGGATCAAGTCACGATGGGGTTGCCTTTTTTTCAGCCCTTCTAGGTATTTGTCCCGTTTCACTTCAGGATATTTAGCTTAAAGATTTTCGCTTAGGCTCCTAGGCTATGGGTAAACACTTCGAACAGGCTCTGCCTTCTGTGTACACCCTCCAGTGCCTAACTGGTAAAGTAGATAATAATAATAATAATAATAACGCCGGGTAGTCGCTGGTCAGTGTGATGACAGAATACCGTAACTGTCGTGCATTGGCATGAGCCAGCGTGGATCAGTTGTTGTACGTTACATATTACTTAAGTAAAAATAGACGTAAATTTAAGTTGAAATATTTCCTAGCAAAGAAGGGTTTACATTGGCATCCAATCATGACGCGGAAGAAATAAACAGTTGACCGCAATCTTGAATGTCTTCCTACAGGTAAATGTGTTCTATGATGTTGGTTCCACAAAGGGACGATTTTAGACTACTATACTTAAAGTTGTGCCTACACATGCAGCGTTGATCATCTTCAAGGAATTTGTGTGTACTGAAAAATCTCGGATTAGGTATGTACAAAAAAATTGGAGTGTTATGTGTTGTTTTTCATATAAAGCAGGTGTAAATCAATTTCATTTCCACCTGTAATGTGCTTATGAGATTATCGTATTGGTCATCCACTTGTCCTCTGTTAACATCAAATGTCGAGCTGGCCTACTCTAAGGTTACCATGAATGTGGCACTCTCGAGTGATTTGTTCAGTAGTCGGTAATTCTAGCCAGTACTGGGGTGGTGGTAAGGGCAGTCCATCAGTCTGAAGAATAGAAATCATTGCTCTGGCACAGGTAAAATTTGATCCAGGTCATGTCTCAGTTGTAATAAAGTTCAGTTTCACAGGGTCATTCTTCTGTCACATGTCATTGTGCTTCGTTTCTTCTATGTTCTCTGTCAGCAACTGCACACCGGTCCATTTCCTGTAAGTATAGTACAATACAACAATAATGGACAAAACAGTATGCATAAAGTTAATGCACTTTAACTATTTTGTACTATTCGACATATGCTACATAATTATTATTTTAATGTATACAGGTGAAGTTGTACTATGCTATCAGCACCAAAAAATATTGTTTGTGTGGTGCTCGATTCAGTCAGGTAATAAAAGATCAATGTGTTGCTTATATTAACTGCTCTTAAACCATTGCAGGCAATGAGCAAGGGATACTTACAGTTTATAGCTGAACAAGCCGACACATGTAGCTAGCTACTTTCACTGTCACGGGACAGCAGCATGCAGCCACCTTCGCGAGTCCGCGATGATAGAAAGATTGAACCTACTTAACGATTTTAATTGTGTAAAATTAATGGTTGTACCATCAGTTGACCTCTATTCTATAATTAACAATAATCGTTGTACCCTTATATGGCGAAGAATGAATAATCTATTAGCACTATACGACTGTATACGTCGCGTGATACGAGGCACGATACGAGCCTCGTCTAAAGGAGTGGTACCATTACGACAGATACGCTTTTAGACGAAGGATATAGACGTTCGCGTATTCATATCGTCTAGTAAAAAAAGACGACGTTAGATACGTATGTACGCGCCGCGTATCAGAGTAGCTGAAATGCTGTGTTGCCCAACACTGACCACAGGGAAGTGCCTTATAGGGCCACTTTTATTCCTAGTATATGTCAATGATATGCCCTCCCTGATGCACCATGGTAACCTATTGCAGTTTGCTGATGACACAACTATAATTTGTTCTGGAGATACTTGTGAAGAAGTTGAGAAGAAGTTATTGCACAATCTTGAGCTGATTTCTAAGTGGATCTTTCAGAGTAAGATGCGGCTTAATGTCAACAAATCAAGTGTGATGTGGTTCTCTTCCAAGCGCAAGTCAGAATATCCTCCTAGCTATTATGATTGATGACCAACCTCTTACAGCTGTCACTCAGCAATGCTATTTAGGAATAATTTTTGATTGTTGTCTTCAGTGGAATGCTCAGGTGTCTGAAGTGTGTCGCAAGTGCTCTTACTATTTATATCTCATTGGATGCAGTCACAAACATCTACCTGTCTCCCTTCTTAAGTTGCTACTGGAGTCCAATGTTGGATCCAGGATGAAGCATTTGGGGCAAATCCCCCCCCCCCCCCCCCCCCCCCCTCACCTTGTGGAGGAGCCATACCTCTGATTAAAGTACTAAATTTTATGCCAAGCCAAGATCAGCTTATAAAATTCATGAAAATATACACATTTACTAGCATTCATTATGAATTCACCAGGAACTAAAGGAAATCAAAGAACTAACTATGAAATTATCACCCAGCACCTCCGTGCATACTAAGCACCTCTAAAAATAATTATCGTGTTGTTTAAGACGTTCAGAGCCTTTTAAACAGTTTTGAAGACTTCATAACCATCTAAAAAAGCCAAAATGGTAAAAATCAAAAGTGAGTCACTACTAAGGGATGTATTAGTTGCTGCTTCAAAAAAAGCAGCAACTAACAAGAGGATCTGGCTCTCCCTAACCACCTACAACTTGCCTGCTTGTGCTCCTCCCCTTGCCAGGTCCTGGATCCACCCCTGGAATCCCTCATTTCATCGTGCATCATATATGCTCTACCAGTGTGAGGACCCCCTCTTCTGAATCATCAAGTTGGCCACTTACAGCGTATACAGAATAGGGCGGTGAGGGTAGTCTTCTCCCTTAAGAAGTTTGATCATGTGTCTATACCACGTGAACAGCTAGATTGGCCTAACATATCAGAAGAAATTGAGATCTGTAGCTTGGCAGCATTTCATCGTCACTGTTTTAGTCACCAGTGCCTGCAACTGCAACCTCCAATAACATTTGGTCACTCTCACACCTATAACACTTGGTGTAAGACCTATTTTGCTAACAGCACTTACCATCATCTGGCTAGAAAACAGCAATATTTTCGACATCGTACCATTTGCTAGTGGAATAAGCTACCATTTGAAGTGCCCCACAACATGGAGAATTTGTCACTTTAATGAAGACTCACTTTATGACTAATAATAATTAATTTGTGCATTATTTAAATGTATTGCTTCGTATGTTGTATGTTTTTCAGTTTTGTAGCTACTTGTGTATTTGTATATGTCTCGGTGTACTCTGACGTGGAAGAACAGCTATGCCGAACGTCATGAGTTTAAACAAAAAATCAAATCATAATCAATCAATGGATTTGTTACTGGATGCAGTGTGTGTCCTACAATTTTAAGGAAGATCCAGATTGGAATTACACTCGTTACCCTATTGCACATACATGTGCATTTATCATTGAGATTTCAACTGAATATAGTAACTATGTGCAGTTCTCCACCGAGATGAAAGTTGTATTAAGCGATGAAAACAGTGGATCATGGACACCATATAGCAAGACATGCGACTCTGTTACTGTGACTGCTCAATCATAGTTTAATTGTGATTCCTTAATATTAAAAAATCATTATAGCTAACACAAATCAGCTGTATGATGTCTAACACTGAATCAAGTGCTTGCATGCTGGTAGATCCATAGCTATCTGGTGCAATTAGTGGATTGACAGTCTGTTGTACTGAATTGCAGTCCTCAGGAGCGGATCCAGGGTTTGGCAGGGGGGGGGGGGGGGGAGGGGGAGGGATGCCAAGGTAGTAGGCATAAGGGTCTGGGGGCACAGCCCCAGAAGCTAAAGCCATTTCATATTTTTCAGGGTTAAAAGTTTTGATGTAGTTTATATACAAATATCTAAATCATACTGCTTTCTAAGTGGACTACATTGATCAAGAGTTATAAGTGACGGACATGAGTAGCTGAACTACTTAATAATAATCGACCTAAAGAATGGCACGCACAAGACCAAGTGCATTTCATTTGCAAAATATCCTTAGCAGGATAAGTGTGCCCACGCATGGGATAGTGCTGCAGATGCTATTAATGTTATAACACCATGGTACATCCATTAATAGAGTATGCCAACTCAGTCTGGTTACCTCATACTATGCAGAGTCGATTATTACTGCCTGACATAGGCCATTTCATGCACGGCCGACCATAATGGAACCTGCCTGACAAAATGTCAGATTAAAATGCAAGGAAGTAGTCCAAGGTTGATTATAGGGTTTTTAGTGTACAAGTAAATTGTAAACACAATAATGAGTGTACCATTACACATACTAAGCTTAAGTAAATCTGTCGATGTATTAAATTCCCTGAATGCCAAATTGTGTAAAGCAGCAGTGTAGCTATCAATGTCAGTTAAAGCTTTAGTTTGCCTGACATTTTCACTGGGGTTCTGCCTCATACCCTAAACGAGTGCAAAGACAGTGTGCAAGATTTATAGTAGGTGACTATTCCCGCTTCAGTAGTGTAACTAACTTGCTTTCGGATCTTAATATCCCCAGTCTTGAATGTAGAAGAGAAGTTTCTAGTATCATCCTGTTCCATAAGATTGTTAATAACTTCTACTGATCTTATTCCTGTTAACTCATCCATGCACCAGAGGTCACAATCAAAGATTCAATCAAAGATTCCGTCAGATCTATGCTCGAACAACCCAATACAGCAATTTCTTTTTTCCAAGATCAATCAGGCTATGGAACTCACTACCTCAAGAACTTATCCAACAACCATCATTATCTATCCTTAAACAGCAGTTGAAATCATTCATTTTCTCAGCAAATTAACAGCAACATTATTTCTTTATTAAGTAATACATATGTAGCTTAGTTAGTGTATGTGTAATGTATGTGCATCAACTCAAACTGAGGCTGCGCATTATTTAATAAATATAACTACGAAAGTAACATTATGTGTGGTGACTGTTCTATTAGAGTATTTGACTGACTGTTCTATTAGAGTATCTCGATCTTGCATTATGGCTTCCCTTTTTTGGGAGGGAGGGGAGGGGGCATGTGCCTCCCTCTGGTCCTTATTTTGTTGATGGAGGAATCGGTTATCACTTCCTCATCCTCATTGTATTCAGCTGTTAGTTTGCCCATCATCAATTCCATGCATAAGGATTATTAACATTGTCCAAAAATCAAGTGCTGATAAGACATAAATAGGCCCAA
The DNA here is from genome assembly GCF_963678975.1 of Dysidea avara. Lineage (NCBI taxonomy): Eukaryota > Metazoa > Porifera > Demospongiae > Dictyoceratida > Dysideidae > Dysidea > Dysidea avara. Next base: position 44,124,351 of record NC_089273.1, read on the forward strand.
GATAACTTAAATAGGGCCCGAGATAAGACGCTTAGCTAAATAGGGCCCGAGATAGCTTAAATAGGGCCCGAGATAAGGCTTAAATAGGGCCAGAGATAAGGCTTAAATAGGGCCCGAGATAAGCTTGCAGCTCTTAAGTCTAGCCGGATTGTCTTAAACCGAGCCAGTGTCACAGTGATATATGTTTCCCCGGGTAACGTGTTTCCCGCACACATATCCCTAGGGATCCGTGTTTCCCCGCACACATATCACTAACTCGCTAGCGACCTACAAGTCACAGTGATATGTGTTTCCCCGGATAATATGTTCCCCTTTATAAAGTCATGTGCGACGTACGTAGCTAGTGTTAGCATAGGCGCGCATGCACTTTTAATAATCATAACGCTCTGCTGATCTTCAACTACTATTAACCGTCCATGACTTAGCATCCAGTTTAAATGACAATGCACAAACTGATTGCATACTGCTGGATTTCAGCAAGGCTTTCGACAAAGTTTCCCATAAACTCTTACTGTTAAAGTTAAGGTACTACGGAATTACCGGAGAGACAATTAACTGGATTCAGTCTTTTTTAACCAACCGTAAACAGCAAGTTGTTTGTGATGGTTCTATTTCAGAAGTTGTCAATGTTACCAGTGGAGTACCTCAGGGCTCTGTATTGGGCCCCTTACTGTTCCTTGTTTTTATAAATGACTTACCCAGCTGTATCAAATCTACTTGTCGCCTATTTGCAGATGACTGTCTATTGTATCGCCAAATTCACTCTAAGCATGACTCCGATGTCCTACAGAATGATTTACATTGTATGGAACATTGGGCAAACAAATGGTTTATGCAATTTAACCCAATTAAATGTGTTGTTTTAACAATTACTCACAAAGTGCATCCAACTGTCACACACTACACACTGTATAATCAAATGCTTGCCCATGTACAGGAAGCTAAATACTTAGGACTTACATTAGACAGTAAACTTACTTTCAACAAGCATATTGAGTGTATCTGTAAAAGAGCTAACTCTGCCCTAGCATTTATAAGAAGAAACACTCATTTCTGTCAGAGGAATATTAGAGTTGACGCTTATTGTACATATGTCAGACCAATTTTGGAGTACGCAGCTTTTGTTTGGTCCCCCTATACCAACATTAACATTAACAAATTAGAATCTGTTCAAAGGAGAGCTGCTAGATATGTGATGTCTGATTTTAACAGATACAGCAGTGTTAGTGAAATATTATCAACTTTACAGTGGGACAGCTTGAAGAAAAGACGAGATATTCAGTCTCTATATGTCCTTTATAAAATCTTAAATGGTTTAATAGATGTTTCACTCCCAGAATGTATGATTAAAAACTCTCTTATCACTAGAGGTCACAACAAAAGATTTGTTACAATATCTTCAACAGTTAATAGCTATAAGTACAGTTTTTTTCCACGAGTAGTCCCTCAGTGGAATGCTTTACCAAGTGTCACTGTCAATGCACCAACTCTACAACAATTCTCTACACTTGTACACTAGTGATCTCTTCAATTACTTAATTACTTATCCTTAATTAATTTACTTACTTAATTACTTATACTTAATTAATTAATTTGCTTACTTATTTACTTACATTCTAATTTAATTTGTAACTAATCATTGTACTATGCTCATGCATATGAGTCTTACAATTATAAAATATAATAATATAATAGCCATACCTATCCCTATCATTGCAAGCATCAGTCCTCATTTTTTCCAGCAACAATTTCACTTTGGAATGATTTACCTAACCTATCTAAAGACTCTAATTCACTTGAAGTATTTAAATCTATAATTAAATTATAATTAACTTATTGTATTGAATTATTTTTTTGTGATTCGTCTACATTTTTCTTCATTCTGAAGTTGTACAGAATAGGTAAATAAATAAATATACAACTAATACTATAATTATACATGTTGATGGAGGAAATCAAGCCATTCACTGGCATTCAACTATAACTGTTAAACTGTGCTGTGATTTGGCTATGTAGCTATATAGCATCAGTTTAATAAAACAGTAGCTACAAGTACACGTATACAATAAAATACTATCTCTAGCTATATAGAGTAAATCATGTGATTGCAGCTATGTATAACTAATCAATGTAGCTACAGCTTTGGCATGCAGTCAGTCATTATCTACCACCTTGCCGGTTCTATCTGGGGTTCCCCAAGGGAGTATTTTGGGACCCCTACTCTTCATTATTTACGTGAATAATTTACCATCTTGTGTTACCATCAGTAAAACTTTACTATTCATTGACGACACCAAGGTTTATTATAATACTGTTTGTAGTCCTGGAGATATTTCACTGTTTCAAAATGATTTAGACTCAGCAACTTTTTGGAGTACGAGATATAATATGTTCTTTAATCCTAAAAAAAGAGTGCATGTATGTCCACCTATATTAATGCAAAAGTCATCACTAATTACAAAATAGCTGACACATAGGTTTTAACAAATAGTTCACCTAAAAATCTTGGTATTCTTGGGGGTTTGGGGGCTGAAGGGTGTATCATGTACTTGGTTGACTGTGAGAGGGGTGCATCATGTACTTGGTTGTCTGTACCTACCCAAACTTTCCATTAGCAAAATGCTTCAGAGAGCCATACCTATACTCTAAAGGCAGTATATATAATCTACAGGCAGAAAATATTATGAATTTTATGTGGGAATGTCTCCAAATTGCAGTATTTTAGCATCTATTTTTCAAAATTTCCTGGGGGAGCATGCCCCCAGACCCTCCTAGTCCAGCATGCTTTGCACACCTCTACCCAAGAGACTAGTACCTTGAGTTAGCCCCCCCTTTTATAAATCCTAGATCCACCCCTGTCAAGGACATCACACTTATTGAGCAGCTCCAGAGAAGAGCAACAAAGTTTATTTTAAATGACTATAGTTCTGATTATTAGTATAGCTAGCTAGTATAGAGACGTGTGGGTAAAAAACAAAAATAATAGTTATTGCATTAGCTTATATAGTACGTAGCTATATAGCTAGTTAGCTAACTATAGCTATATGCATGCAATATGCATGGATGTCTATTGGCTAGATAGCAATATATCTACTGAATAGTTGGATCGCGTATTGTTTGCAACTAGCCAAATAGGACCTTGGAGTTACTGCACGATGGCTATATCTTAGTGGGAAACACGGATCCCTGGTGATATATGTGCGGGGAAACACGAATCCCTAGGGATATGTGTGTGCGGTGAAATATTTAAAAAATCGCTACGGGAAACACATATCACTGACAGCTTTTGGTGGGAAACACGGATCCCTAGTGATATGTGTGCGGGGAAACACGGATCCCTAGGGATATGTGTGCGGGAAACACGTTACCCGGGGAAACATATATCACTGTGACACCGGATTTGCTTAAAAAGGGCCCGATTTAACAGCCTATTTTTGTTACAGATGGCGTGCCATACGCGCGACTCACTACCGTGAGTCTTGATTTACGTGTAGGGCCGGTTTCGCAATATTAGTCCTAAATTATGCAACATCTCTCAATAGATTTGTATTGCGTTACGTGATAAAAAAATCTTTAGGAGTCGTTATCATCATCATCATAGTAGTTTTCTTGCGACCTCGCTAAAATAAAAAAGTAACCATCGCAAAATAAAAAATAGGCTTATTTCACTTTATTTATCTACCTTATGTTACAACTACTGTCACGTTATACCAGTCAACCAGTCAACATAGCCGTATTTGTATAGTCCATCTAACACTGACATTATCCAATCCTGGTTTGCCTATACGCGTATTTTCTTCAATCAACCTCTAATCCCTACAATAACTTTTAAAGACACGACGTGGACACAAATTCTAATGCCTGATAAACAAGTTGTGACAGCGTGCTGAACTGTAAGTTCCCTAGGGATGGCGTTTTAAGCAGAAATCTTTTAAATTCCATTTAGTACCACACCCCATGCGAGCATTTATAAATCGCCAGTTGTCTTATGGTTTGAAGAACAAAATCACTAGCGAAGGTGCTTTAAGCATACTCTTCAATTCTCTATTTACATGTAATTTTTAATAGATTAACCACAAAGGCCGATTAGGTGAATGCAAAAGGTAACAAGCCTTTAGGGGTTACCACCTCTATGCAGTGTGTACCATGTAGTATAAAGGCGCATCTCAGTACCAACTTTGACTAGAATACGATAAACAGGCAAAGAGTTATGAGCGATTATTCACAAAAAATAACACCAATATGTTGTCACGCCTACAGGGTAAACCGCGTATGGGAAGAAGCTGAAAATCGGTGGGTGAATAGGTTAACTATTGAACCTCAAACCTTTTGTGGTTTGAAAGAAATCGAGCTAAAAACCAGAAAGATACAACGAAAAAACCAACAGTGTGTAACAATTACGCAATCGAGATTAGCTAATAAAAAAACGACTACTTGTCATGCCTACCAGAAAAACTGCTTGGGGTAATGCTTTGAAAATCACTGTACAGATGGAGTAGTCATCTTAGAAAGGCTCTTCAATGGTGTAGAAGAATCAGACTTAAAGCCACGGAGTTATAACACGAAATCAAACTTGGTGTAGCAAGTGCAAGATCGAGATACTCTAATAGAGCAGTCACCCTGAAGAGAATTCAAGAGATCAGCTAGAAACAAGTAGCCTGTATAGAGATCAGCTAGAAACAAGCCACCCTGTAGAGAGATCAGCTAGAAAAATTCACCCTGTAGAAAGATCAGCTAGAAGAAGTTACCTTGTAGGAAGTTCAACTACAGAAAGAGATAGTTCAGCTAGAAGAAATCACCTTGTAGAGTTCAGATACAAACAAATCTCCCTGTAGAGAGATCAGCTAGAAGAAGTTTCCTCAGCTACAAACAAATCACCCGGTAGAAAGATCAGCCAGGAGAAGTAATTTTGTAGAGAGTTCAGTTACAAAGAAACCACCATGTAGAGAGTTAAGCTACAAACTAGTGACCTTGTAGAGACATCAGCTAGTAGAAGTTACCTTGTAGAGAGTTCAGCTACAAATAATTCACCCTGTAGAAAGATCAGCTAGAAGAAGTTACTTTGTAGAGAGTTCAGTTACAAAGAAACCACCATGTAGAGAGTTCAGCTACAGTACAAACCAGCCAAATGTATACCACACGCACGTGTGACACGCGTGTACCTTTGAACTGGTACTCGCGTGGCTTATACACTTGCGTGTGCCTCGCGTGGTTGCTAGCCACTGTTACCTAGCTACTACTGAGGATTTCCAAATCTTTGCAACGCTTAAGCGCAATGCGTTCACGTGCACACCTATCACTTGAAATTTAAAATTCCTATAAGATGTCATGAGACAAGGGAAACACTAATACACGAACATAAAATCTATTAACAAGCGACTTGGCTGAATCATAACCTTTGTTCCGGTCTACACTGTCCCATGAGTAAAAGGCAGGAAGTGACCGCTTACAGGATCACGTTTTCCGCTTTACGTTTCAGACTGGTTGGAAATCCTCAGTAGCTACATAGTCTGCATGCACCGGCAGTCGCACATCTACACAACATACACTTCGTTCAGCATTAGCACTCACTGGCACAGCTCAACTTGGTATCTGATATGATAATTTCGAGTTGGAACCTGAGTGGTCTATGCTGGAAACATCGCGCTAGGTTTAATTACGTAGAGTAAATTATCTATTCTCGGAGATCATGTATACTCGGACACTCGTTCTCGTAAACTACTGGACGGAATCATACGAAACTTGGTGTGGGAATACCTTGCATATAACCTAACTATACCTCCAAGTTTGAGCCAAGACTCTTGTTTGATTGTTGTGCTAGACCACATCAAAGTCGTTCCTCGAAATCATGTATTCTCGGACAAAATTCAAGTATTGTCGGACATCGGTCAGTAATCCTACATCAAATACTTTAAAGACTTACCACTAACACCTTCTGTTAGGGCTGTTCATTAGCTATTAGCAGAGCCATAGTTTATTTCTTTCTATCTCATTTGCAGGAAGCTGTGATCGGAAATGTGCGAGCATGTCACCACCTCTATTCTCGGACACGAGCTATCAGCTGGTTCTCGTACATGGTTATACCAAATCGTACGAAAATTATTGTGGTCATACTTTACACATAGCCTATCTGAACCTCCAAGTTTGAGCTAAAAAGCTTTTATGGTTAGCTAACTAGAGCAGATTAAAGTTTCCACAAGAAAATCAGTATTCTCATTTTTCTCGGATAATAACCAATGCTTCCTACATCGAATAATTTAGCCACTTCCTACCACCACCATCTGATAGAGCTGTTCATTGGCTATCAGCAGAGCCATAGTTTATTTCTTTCCATCACCTTTATGGATAGTTATGATCGGAAATATGCGAGTACGTAATTACCTATATTCTCGGACATATTGTTTCAATCTGTGTTGTCTGATTGAATCTTGGCTCCAGCTATTTCTGGTGAATTTTTTTTACTTTTCATTGACTTAAACTACTTCAAATAGCATGTAATGCCAGTGAACTATCTTTTTGTACCAGCAGAAATAGCTGGAGCCAAGATTCAATCAGACAGCACAGAAACAATGTGTCCGAGAATAGAGATAATTACATACTGACATATTTCCGATCATAACTATCCATAAAGGTGATGGAAAGAAATAAACTATGGCTCTGCTGATAGCCAATGAACAGCTCTATCAGATGGTGGTGGTAGGAAGTGGCTAAATTATTTGGTGTAGGAAGCATTGGCTATTATCCGAGAAAAATGAGAATGCTAATTTTCTCGTGGAAACTTTAATCCGCTCTAGTTAGCTAACCATACAAGCTTTTTAGCTCAAACTTGGAGGTTCAGATAGACTTTGTGTAAAGTATGTCCACAATAATTTTCGTTCGATTTGGTATAACCGTGTATGAGAACCAGCTGATAGCTCGTGTCCGAGAATAGAGGTGGTGACATGCTCGCACATTTCCGATCACAACTTCCTGCAAATGAGATAGAAAGAAATAAACTATGGCTCTGCTAATAGCTAATGAACAGCCCTAACAGAAGGTGTTGGTGGTAAGTCTTTGAAGTATTTGATGTAGGACTACTGACCGGTGTCCGACAATACTTGAATTTTGTCCGAGAATACACGATTTCGAGCAACGACTTTGATGTGGTCTAGCACAACAATCAAACAAGAGTCTTGGCTCAAACTTGGAGATATAGTTAGGCTATATGCAAGGTATTTCCACACAAATTTTCGTATCATTCCGTTCAGTAGTTTACGAGAACGAGTGTCCGAGTATACATGGTGTCCGAGAATAGATAATTTACTCTAATTGTTTTTAAAGGCGTCTACAGTAAACAACTTCCTGTTCATTTTAATTAGTCGAAGCTAAAGTTTAGTTGAGCTTTGTGTTTCTGGCGTAGTCAAGTGGCTACCCTGCCTTGTACGTAGCGATGTACTTGGCCACTCTGCGTGAAAGAAGCACGAAGGGGCGTAAAAAAAGCCGTAAGTTCCTCACGCATTATCTGTAGCCAGGGGTAGATAAGCCTAAAAGCCATTGAATAGCTTTAGCACTTTATTTACAATATAGGTTTAGCTCCTTTTCATTTGCAATATACAGTAGGTTTAGCCTTTTTTTTACAATGTAACTGTTCTGAATGTCGTAGTATCAAAGCTCTGCGCTGTGTCATGTTGGTGTACCTTCGCTTTCTGTAGCACTGAAAAGAATATGTGCTTGTCGAATTTGACGACAAGTCAACATCTATTATTGAGCGAAACTGCGAACAACTTAGTGTTCCTGTGGGTGACTCGGATGTGGAGAACCGCTGCTCAGTAAATTGGTCTGATGGTAATCAATATGATGGAAAAACAGTGTTTAGTGGTACGTGACTACTATGTAGCTAGCTATACAGTATACATATTACTGTGCACGTATTGTCTCAATTGTGTATGCTGGAAACGTGGAATTGTTCTTGATGTTAAACAACACATTTAACCAATCAATGGCATGGAAAGTCTACGCTACAATGGCAACAGACTAACACATTTCTCTGTGCCCTAGAGATTGTATGCTAATTGTGTGGAGTGACATTTAGCTATTCGTGGTATAGCAATTCAGTAGTGTTTATTTTATTCAGGTAGTTATGAAGAAGTTTATAAGCATCAGAATGCTATGGACGGGGAAAACAAGCAGGAAAATAAAGTGAAGCCAAAGAAAAGAAAGCAAAAGCTACTGAGTGTAATTAATGGAGCAGCTAAGGTTGATGATGGAATTATAGAGCCAGATATTCAAATCATGGAAGAAGGTGAAGTGAATCAGCCAATGGCAAAGAAAAGGAAACATTCAGACACCAGTAGTAATTCAGACCATATTATCAACAAACCCGAAAAATCAAAGAAGGTGTGTTCCTTGTTGTTGCTGTAACATTTTAGTATTGTTGTGGTACATTTCTACATTCTTGTTATTCATTGCATTTATACTTGTGATTGCCATGTTTCTGTGTACACTCCCTATATGAGTAAACAATCCTTACCAGACACACATCACTTTAATTAGAGTTTTCTGATGTTACCTGTAGGTGATAAAGGAGAACACTGAAGTATCTGCATCGAGGAGTAAACCAACCCGGAAGGTGTGTTAATATGTGACCGGATTTGCGAAAAGGTACCTTTTCCACACATTTGACATACCAACAAACAAAATGATGTAACACTTGACTCGTTATACTGATTAACTTGTTCTTAGTATCACAATGTAGCCAGATACTGTCGCTACATTCCTTGAAAATTTCAAGCAAATATTTGCCATGATTAAAAAGTTATGAAGCTTTAAAGTTAAAAAAATGGGTCAAATTTTGTGTGTGGAAAAGATACCTTTTCGCAAATCCGGTCACATATATACACAGAAAATATACTGACCCTACATAGATTACATCCTTTTTTGGTGTTCCACTTTTTTCTGGCACCATCATGACAGCTATAGTCCATCAGTTTTGAAGCCACGGAGTGGTCTGTAATGTCATTTGCTACTGTAACAGCCTACTGTGCTTTTCAAATTAAAAGTTAAGTATCATTACCAAAATGAGTTCAATATCTATCAACTGATATTGTTTTAGCAAATGTGCAGTGTCCCAGAGTTTTAAACTCGTTGTCATGGCTCTGTGTTGTTTATGGCACTTGTTCAGTCATGTCCTAAACCAGTGGGTAAAAAGCAGGTTTCTTTTTCGGTTGATAAGCTGCTGCTTGTTGATTAGTGGTGACAAGCAGCTGTAGCTGTCCTGTGGGTTGTTTACAGCTAAACACTAAAAGCTGTCCTGGTGGTTGCTGACAATGAGCTGCTCATGTCTCATTGTCATAGTTTACAAAGCTTTGAAATTTCTTAAAAGTAGAGTGGATAATTGTCTGTTCTAAGTAAACAAATTTACAAGTCACCAATACACTTAAAGACGGTTGTATACAATCACTGGACTGGACTAGTGGACTGGACTGGTGGACTGGACTACTGGACTACTGGACTCAGTTTTTTTTTTTTTCATTTTGGCACATATTTGGACAACTGGTTGTAGCTATTCACAGCAAAAAATACCACATTTCCGGCGGTTATATCGGTACAGGAAATGTCAAGGAAATTTTCTCTTTGAATTTCTGACACATTTCCTGTACTTGTACATATCACCTTTCCAAGTGATTTCCAGTTTTGCAGGAAATGCCACTTTCAAAAATGTCAAGGAATATTTTGTTCATATTTCTGGCACATTTCCTGCACTAATACATGCCACTTTTCCAGGCAATTTATACTCATGCAGGAAATGTCACATTTCCTGGAACTGGAAATGTCAAGAAAATTTTTTGGTTTACATTTCTGACACATTTCCTGTACTTCTACATATCACTCTTCCATCTAATTTCCAGTTGTGCAGGAAATTCCACAACCATATTTTGTCAAGGAGCTCTTTGTTCACATTTCTGGAACATTTCCTGTACTAGTACATACCACCTGTCCAGGTGATTTCCAGTTATGCAGAAATTTCAAGGTAATTTGTTTACATTTCTGGTGCATTTTCTGTATTAGTACATATCACCTGTTATGGTAGTTTGCAGTTAGGCAAGTAATATAAGTTTGACACGTGCCACTTTTACTGTCATTGATTTGAAGTTACCATGGAATTTTAAATTGATATGGTTACACTTCAGCTCAAATTACTGTAGAATTTTGCAATAATTTTATTTTCAGTTTGTACTATGCAGTTTAACTGGTAGCTAAAGGTAGAATTATTACATGAATACATCTGCATCCACTGAAAATTCTATGGCACACTTCACAGTTTTTGTTGTCTTGCAGAATATAGAAATTAACCCATGCACCAAACTTTAATCTCGTGATCAATATACCTATATATGTAATAACAAATTGTTACAGCTCAAAAAATGCTACATGCTGTTTGATATAATAGGTTTGCCACAATTTTTAAGTGCTAGTAATGGTTAAACAAACAAATGGGTGGCTTTCCAGACACTCTCTATTGAGCCCCATTGGTAACCATGGCACAAAACAGAAAACAAGCAACCTTTGCATAATTATGTCACTTTGTATTATGAATTATGCAGGATCACCATAAAATTAAATAATATTATAGGCTGTTATGTGTCATCTCACAATAAGCAAAAAATCATTTTATCGATGAGCTGGAACAATTTTCTATACACAGCGAACTGGGAAACTCATCTCCAAAACATTTTCTACAGTACCTGTTGGAACTTCAGCACACACCTTTCTACTCTTACCAGAGGAGTACCACTATAACCAGGTCAACACATAATTATGTATACGAAACCAATGAAGCTACCATCCAGTAGCCACTACTGCTACTGGATCATAGCAGTAGTGGCTAGGATCCATTGTGCCACTACAACTACAATAAAATTTCTGGGATAAATTTATAAAATTCTCAACAGCATACGTATATGTAGCTAACTCAACTCAGATATTTTACTATCAGCAGCCACAAACTATAGGGTGGTCCGTTGAGAGACTATTGACAATGAGTCAATGAAGGGGACTGAACACCATTAGGATCTATATTGGCTACAAGAAGTATATGTCTATTTAAGGTAGTATTCCCACACACTTTATCGTAGAAAAACGACTCTACATAATGCATGAGTTTGACACCACATCAAATGGGGTTGACATTGTGATGTGTGCTTTTGCTTTACATCTGATGCATAATTACTTACATAGAATGCACTTAAAAGATTTTAGTGTAGCTATTTGTCACTTTCCAGTTTGGCTCAGTGGGAATTGCACATGCATGCTGTGTAGCCAAAGCTGATCATACATGCAAAATTCTGTATCATATTCAGGGGCAGATCCAGGGGGGTTCAAAGGGTTCCATGGAACCCCCCTTTTGAAAGAAGAGCCTCTCTTACTCGAGATACTCTAATCTAATCCAAAACAGCCAAGCTGTAAAAAAAGTGTGCGGCCCTTGAAAAGGCTATGGTGAAAAAAGATGTGAAATCCAAGGTGGCGGCCAAGAAATGGCTGTGATGGTAGGTTAATGGTAAAAATTTTAATACTAACAATTCAGGTAAATTTTGTGAAGCGGCACAAAAATTCACCTGAATTGTCGTTATTAAAATTTTTACCATTAACCTACCATCACAGCCATTTCTTGGCCGCCACCTTGGATTTCACATCTTTTTTCACCATAGCCTTTTCAAGGGCTGCACACTTTTTTTACAGCTTGGCTGTTTTGGATTAGATTTCATTTCTTTTTGTATTTGTATACCCCAAAGCCGGCCTATGGCCAGCTTTGGGACTTTTTTAACCTATGTTTTTTTTCTTTACTACAGGAAGAAGAAAAGATGAAGTAGATGTACTTTAAATATTTTATCAGTAAATGTACAAATTATATATATAATACATATGGGACCGGATTTGCGAAAAGGGGCCTTCCACACACATCCAATTTGCCAACTTTGACAATTGATAACTTCAGAATGGAAAGAGCTATTGCCTTGAAATTTGGGCAGTGGTGATTTCTTTGCAGCTGAACTCTCCACATGATGATTTCTTTGTAGCTGAACTCTCTACAAGATAATTTCTTCTAGCTGATCTCTCTACAGGGAGATTTGTTTGTAGCTGAACTATCTACAAGGTAACTTCTTCTAGCTGATCTCTCTACAGGGTGATTTGTTTGTAGCTGAATTCTGTACAGGTGATTTGTTTGCAGCTGAGCTCTTTACAGAATGGTTTCTTTGTAGCTGAACTCTCTACAAGGTAACTTTTCTAGCTGATGTCTCTACAAGGTGGCTAGTTTGTAGCTGAACTCTCTACATGGTGGTTTCTTTGTAACTGAACTTTCTACAAGGTGACTTCTTCTAGCTGATTTTTCAATAGTGTGATTTGTTTGTAGCTTCACTCTCTACAAGGTAACTTCTTCTAGCTGATCTCTCTACAGGGAGATTTGTTTGTAGCTGAACTCTCTACAGGTGATTTGTTTGAAGCTGAACTTTCTAAATGATGGTTTCTTTGTAGCTGAACTCTCTACAAGTTAACTTCTTCTAGCTGATCTCTCGTACAGGGTGATTTGTTTGCAGCTGAGCTCTTTACAGAATGGTTTCTTTGTAACTGAATTTTCTACAAGGTGACTTCTACAAGCTGATTTTTCAATAGGGTGATTTGTTTGTAGTTTCACTCTCTACAAGGTAATTTCTTCTAGCTGATCTCTCTACAGGGTGATTTGTTTGTAGCTGAATTCTGTACAGGTGATTTGTTTGCAGCTGAGCTCTTTACAGAATGGTTTCTTTGTAGCTGAACTCTCTAAAAGGTAACTTCTTCTAACTGATCTCTCTATACAGGGCAATTTGTTTGTGGCAGAATTTTCTACAGGGTGATTTCTTTGCAGCTGAACTCTCTACATGGTGGTTTCTTTGTAGCTGAACTCTCTACAAGGTAACTTCTTCTAGCTGATCTCTCTACAGGGTGATTTGTTTGTAGCTGAACGATCTACAAGGTAACTTCTTCTAGCTGATCTCTCTACAGGGTGGTTTCTTTGTAGCTGAACTCTCTAAAAGGTAACTTCATCTAACTGATCTTTCTACAGTGCAATTTGTTTGTGGCTATAATTTCTACAGGGTGATTTGTTTGCAGCTGAACTCTCTACATGGTGGTTTCTTTGTAGCTGAACTCTCTACAAAGTAATTTCTTCTAGTTGATCTCTCTACAGGGTGATTTGTTTGTAGCTGAATTCTGTACAGGTGATTTGTTTGCAGCTGAGCTCTTTACAGAATGGTTTCTTTGTAGCTGAACTCTCTACAAGGTAACTTCTTCTAACTGATCTTTCTACAGGGCAATTTGTTCGTGGCAGAATTTTATACAGGGTGATTTCTTTGCAGCTGAACTCTCTACATGGTGGTTTCTTTGTAGCTGAACTCTCTACAAGGTAACTTCTTCTAGCTGATCTCTATACAGGGTGATTTGTTTGTAGCTGAACTCTCTACAAGTTAACTTCTTCTAGCTGATCTCTCTACATGGTGATTTGTTTGTAGCTGAATTCTATATAGGTGATTTGTTTGCAGCTGAGCTCTTTAAATAATGGTTTCTTTGTAGCTGAACTCTCTCAAGGTAACTTCTTCTAGCTGATGTCTTTACAGGGTCACTAGTTTGTAGCTGAATTCTCTACATGGTGGTTTCTTTGTAACTGAACTCTCTACAAGGTAACTTTTTCTAGCTCATCTTTCTACAGGGTGATTTATTTGTAGCTGAATTCTTTACAGGTGATTTGTTTGCAGCTGAGCTCTTTAAAGAATGGTTTCTTTGTAGCTGAACTATCTACAAGGTAACTTCTTCTAGCTGAAGTCTCTACAAGGTCACTGGTTTGTAGCTGAGCTCTCTACATGGTGGTTTTTTTGTAACTGAACTCTCTACAAGGTGACCTCTTCTAGCTGATCTTTCTACAGGGTGATTTGTTTGAAGCTGAACTCTCTACAAGGTAACTTCTTCTAGCTGATCTCTCTACAGGGAGATTTGTTTGTAGCTGAACTCTCTACATGATGGTTTCTTTGTAGCTGAACTCTCTACAAGGTAACTTCTAGCTAATCTCTCTACAGGGAGATTTGTTTGTAGCTGATCTTTCTACAGGGTGATTTGTTTGAAGCTGAACTCTCTACAAGGTAACTTCTTCTAGCTGATCTCTCTACAGGGAGATTTGTTTGTAGCTGAACTCTCTACATGATGGTTTCTTTGTAGCTGAACTATCAACAAGGTAACTTCTTCTAGCTGATCTCTCTACAGGGTGATTTGTTTGTAGCTGAATTCTGTCCAGGTGATTTGTTTGCAGCTGAGCTCTTTACAGAATGGTTTCTATGTAGCTGAACTCTTTACAAGGTAACTTCTTCTAGCTGATGTCTCTACAGGGTCACTAGTTTGTAAATGAATTCTCTACATGGTGGTTTCTTTGTAACTGAACTCTCTACGAGGTAACTTCTTCTAGCTGATCTTTCTATAGGGTGACTTGTTTGTAAACGAATTCTCTACATGGTGGTTTCTTTGTATCTGAACTCTCTAAATTGTGGTTTCTTTGTAGCTGAACTCTACAAGGTGATTTCTTCTAGCTGAATTATCTCTTTCAATAGTTGCATGAATTCCCTACAAGGTAACTTCTTCTAGCTGATCTCTCTACAGGGTGAATTGTTTGTGGCTGATCTCTCTACAGGGTGGCTTGTTTGTAGCTGATCTCTATACAGGTTACTTGTTTCTAGCTGATCTCTTGAATTCTCTTCGGGTGACTGCTCTATTAGGATGACTGCTCTATTAGGATGACTGCTCTATTAGAGTATCTCGATCTCGCACTTGCTACACTAAGTTGGATTTCGTGTTATAACTCCGTGGTTTTAAGTCTGATTCTTCTACACCATTGAAGAGCCTTTCTAAGATGATAACTCCATCTGTACAGCGATTTTCAAAGCATTACCCCAAGCGGTTTAACTGGTAGGCGTGGCAAGCAGTCGTTTTTTATTAGCTAATCTCGATTGCGCAATTGTTACACACTGTTGGTTTTTTCGTTGTATCTTCCTGGTTTTTAGCTCGATTTCTTTCAAACCACAAAAGGTTTGAGGTTCAATAGTTAACCTATTCACCCACCGATTTTCAGCTTCTTCCCATACGCGGTTTACCCTGTAGGCGTGACAACATATTGGTGTTAATTTTCGTGAATAATCGCTCATAACTCTTTGCCTGTTTATTGTATTCCAGCCAAAGTTGGTACAGAGATGCGCCTTTATATCCCCCTTCTGTGTGCCAAATTTCAAGGCAATCGGATATGGCGTGCGAGTTTTATAGCAGTTTTTGTAAGTGTGCGACAAGAAAAAGAAAAATTAGAAGAAGAAAAAACAAACGAAGAAACTGAGCCAATTTTTGAAGTCGTATATCTCGGAAACGCGCAAAGCGATTTCGCTCAAATTTGGAATGTGGAGTGGTACAGTTGGGGGGCATGTCCACAGCAAAAATCGTCTTGTTTCATCAAGGAAGCACAGAGCTACGGAGGTGCGAAAATTGCGTTTTCTTTCTTCCTGTCAATATACTCACGGGTGTTACGCGCCGGCTTCTTGGGCCGCACGACACACTACCGTGTGTCTTGATAGAGAAGTCACAGTAGTCTTTTGAGGAGTAGTGTAGCAAGCTATATGTATACAGTTATAAATAAGGAAATGTAGTTGGTGAGGGCATCTATGGTGAGGGGCAGCTATATATTGTCAGCAGGTAATGACCTTTTTTTTATCTTCAACTTACAGCTAGACTGAAGTTACAATTTAAAGTGGAACCCCCCCTTTTAAAAGTCTGGATCCTGCCCTGTAATTATATAATCAACTCCTTCATGTATTACAGTAGCTACTACGTGTTTCAGCATGTCTCGAGCACTTAGCCAGATTGCCAGTTGCTCACAGCACTAATCACCTGTGGGCACTGAAACCATCTCTGCCTCTGGATCCAGATTGCACTACTTGTCCTGAACAATTAAATTGATCAAATCTGATAAGTGTGAACCAAAGTGTAACCAAACAAGACTACCAAGCAGGGCTGGCTCTGGCAAAATAGGGGCGGGTGGGCCACCACAGTTGAGGGCATAGCAATTGTAGCATATTTTCAAGGGGGTCTGGGGGCAGGCCCCCCCTCCACCAGGAAAATTTTTAAAATCATCACTCAAGCCTGAGATGCAGCAATCTGAAAGCATTTTTAACGTAATTTAGTTGGGTGCTGACAGTTGCATGCTGCTCAACAGAATCTTTGAAGTAAGTCTGAGTGTACTGAAGGGCTGAAATAATATGAAGTAGCAAACTCTTACGTGCAATTGTATGGCTTCTCATACGTTAGTCTGTGCACTAGAGTTTAAAACCATAGATTATAGCCCTCTATATAATCTATGGTATAGCTACATATAATATTTAGCTAGCTGTACATAATATGAGGGAAGATACTCTCTTTCTCTTCTAGAGTAAAAGGTTGGGTGGGTCGCAAAGAGCAAGAATTTTAACCGATCGATTTTAACCTAAGCGCGCAACTTAATAGTTTTTTTCTGACAAAAGTTGAGGCGTTTGTTATGCTGCGCGGGAACATTAAAAATGGCGACATTGGCAGGTGCTGGCAGAAAGTTGGAGAGAATCGAAGCGTTCTTCTGTGACATAGAGAAAGAGAAGATTCCGCAAGCAAGTAGTGAAATAAAAGAATGCCAGTGAAGCGGCCGTCTCGACTCGAGGGGTTCTGGACTCAAGTCACTACTCGCACATCACCCGCCTACCTTAACAACTGTAATTCCATATGGGTATGTGAAAAGGAATGGTATTATTGCCACTGCTTCTAATGTGAGGAAACAAACAAGCTCTTCTTACTACAACTCGGTGCAGGAAACAAGGTAGGCATCATTTAGAGTCGCCTAGTCCAGTACACAAATATTTATTATATCCAGGTTATCAAAATCGCACTCATCAATAGAGTAGTATGTCTGGAGATAAATATAGTGTTACTCGTCAGCAGAATGTATCACCAGATATATTAAGAGAATGGTAGCTTTGCCAAGATGGTGAACATCATTAAGACTATAGCACCTGTTGAAAAAGTCCATCGGACCTCAGGATGCCAACCTACAATTGAGTTTGAGCTGTTACTGAATGTCGTTGATGTGTCACCTGGTCTGTAGGTGAGGTTCTCTTTTGTGATTACAAGTCTTGTTTGTAATTATGTATTTGTTTGTAGTATGTGTTTATTCTGTGGTGTATCATTAAACAAGGCCACAAACAGACATCCTGTTCAAAATATGTGTAACCTTATATCCTACATTGCTCATATCTTGCCTACAGTAATTGTGCTAAGTAGTACCTTGAGTAGTATGTATGCATTCCCAGGTGCATTTGGATTGAACATAATACCACACAGTACTTTACCATTATTTGTAACTTGATTTTAGAAAGCGGATCCAAATTATACACCAGGGGAAATTGAACGACCACCTCTAGTGGGTAGCTACAATATCAAACTATCCGGCGATTTTGATGCTCAAATCTGGTTTCTTGAGGTTATGTTTTCTGGGTGCCCTGTCAGGCTCTAGTCACATTTTCTGGCTTTTACACGAGGACCTTGCTTCATGAGAATCAGTGGTGGATGGCCTTCAACAGCCAGCCAAAGATTTTGGTATTGATTCTGCTGTATTTCAGCCACTTAAGGAGCTAGTTTTCAAGAATAGCTGCCAACCTGCTACTAATAGGCCTAATGTATTTTGTGGAGTAGACTCACACTAAGTTAGAAACAGCTTCTTAACAATTATCCAGGAATTTCCTAGTTCTTGTACCACTGTAGACACTAATGTCAAGCTAACACTACTGAAGCTGCTCTTCCTACAAAGTCACAAATATCGCACGTGCACTAATTTATTAGAATATTTACAAGACGTTATAATAGTGCATAAATAGTTAGATATAGGCTACACATAGCCTTTTCTACACAGTCTATATAGTGACAACATATTTTTAGATGTAAACTAACTTAGCGGGCAGCATTAAGCGGATAGCGCAATACTAACAACATTGCTAAGTATTTACTTCTGGTCATTCACAGTAGCCTATCCACTAGTACTAAGCAGTAAAGCAGCAAAGGAATTAATCTTACGCAACTACAATAGCCTCCACCACTGCTAGTATGCACAAGTACACATGTTTTGTAAACATTCTATTAAATTAGTGCATTCGCAAACTCTGTAACTTTGTAGGAAGAGCAGCTTCAACAGTTTTAGCTTGATAATGGTGTTTCCAGTGGTACAGGAGCTAGATAATGCCTGGATAACTGTTAAGAAGCTGTTTAGTTCAGTGCATGAGTCCAGTCTGCGAGTCCAGTCTGCGAAATACATTAGGTCCTACTATTAATGTGTTTTCTATGCATAGTATTAATGTATTCAGTTTTTCATATTTGTTGGCCCTGACCACAAACATTTTTCGTATGGTTACACTGGATCTGTTTTCAGTAATCTTGCATCGTTCAACTTTCTTAAATGTCCAAGAAAAATAGTTATATTGTAGTGTAGGTTGCATTTTTTTGTTAATGTGTATTATACCGTAAATTCATTTACATTATACAATTTGCAGAACCTTCAATAAAGTGGAGCAGCTGTAATATGCCAAACTTAAGGGCAAGGTGGAAATGGCTATCAATCAAGAAGATATTAAGTGACATCGATACACCAAGAGAGCAGAGAGACATCTAGCAAGGAGTGACACGATGGGCTAATGAAAGTTAAAACTCAAGCTTAAGGAGTAAACATGCTGATATGATGATAAAGATGGTAGTCAATTCACACTTTGTCCCAAGCAAAAGAAATTTCGTGATGGGTCACAAAATCTGATATATGGTACTGTACTATGTGACTAACTTGTAGCTATACTATACCCTTGTAACTGTGTACATGTATATAATGTAATACCATGTAGATATTATTGTTTACAGTTTTTACCACATGTATAAGTTTCATTGATACTGTACAAGAAATGTATTTGAAATTTCATTAATACTGTATAGAAGAAATCTGTTGGAAATGTCATAGATATTGTATAAGGGAAATCTGTAGGAAATTTCATAGATATTGTATAGGGGAAATCTATAGGAAATTTCATAGATATTGTATAGAGGAAATCTACAGGAAATTTCATAGATATTGTATAGGGGAAATCTATAGGAAATTCCATAGATATTGTATAGAGGAAATGTATTGGAAATTTCATAAATACATTATAGAAGAAATCTGCAGGAAATTTCATATGTCCAGTGCAGGAAATCTGTATGAAATTGTGCCCTATCATGTAGTAGGAAATGTACAGGAAATTTGCAAATTTCCTGTACATTTCCATCTCCCGGATATGTGCTGGAAATGTCACCTGTCCTGTAAATTTCCTGCACATATCCTGCTACAGGAAATGCCACATTTTTTCCTGTGTATTGCTACATTGAATGTAAAATATGCAGGTGAACCTGTCTACTTGGCACTGTCTGTTATCTTAGGATTGTGTGCAATTCTCTCTCTTGGCATAATCTCTATTGTACGACTACCATTTGTCTTATCATGAAGTACAAACCATACAGTACATGTGTATGTAGTGTTGTAGTAACCATGTATCCTACAAGTTATAGTCATGGAGTCAGCTAAATTAAGTGGTGACAGTTAATTGTCTTGTTATTCTATAGCTGATACAAAGGTTCTATATAGTTTTTGCACAACAGCAATAACTAGCGAAATCACATGCACAAGATTTCAACCAATCAAATTGATTCATTTTGAACTTTAAATTATATTACCGCATGTGACTTCTGTTTTAGATTTGTTGACGTGTAATAACTATTAGAACCTCTGTACATAGCTGAAACTGGGCAATGTTGACAAGTCTGGCATGATCACACCTTTCTTTTGTTTGTGTGTGGGTTTCTTTGTGTGTGAGGGAGTGGTCTAACTACATGAGACTAACATACTTACAACCAGTTTCCCAAATATTTGTTTAAAAAGGGAAAACACCTGAGTCCGGTAGTCCAGTCCACCAGTCCAGTCCACTAGTCCAGTCCAGTGATTGTATACAACCCTTAAAGACCTGATCTAAATTTCATTTAGACACTTGGTCACTTAGTGACCTGCTGTCTCAAGCTATGATAAATGGTACTACTTTAAAGTGATGTAGCTGTGTCATTTATGATTAGTAGTTGTTTGTGAGGTGTAAGTTAAGTTGAGTTACTCCAGCTGTATGACAAGCAATTCTACATGCTTAGCTGTGTACTTGTAAACTCAGTTGTAGCTGTGCTGATATAACAAACTGAATGAACCAGATTCTTGATGTGTTATAATTAAGCTACCTAAACACTGTTGCATATAACTATGCTCATAGCTAGTCTCTGTCAGTGAAACTATCAGTAACTTTTATATATTTTTTATTCCAGCCCTAATGGCACTCTCTTCCACCTCCACGCCTCTAAAGAAGTAAACTATAAAAGTTATTCTGCCTAAACACTACAGAAAAAGACCTAAACAGAGCCTATAAGTAACTTTCCTATAATAATCTGTTAAGTTTTATGAGTAGCATGTTTTGGCTCACATTAGTTTCCAGTGTTCCATTAAACTGCAAGAGCTTCAGCATGACTGTAACAAACTTTGGCACTTCAATTCATGGCTGTAAAAGCTTGTGGTTTCTTGCTTCTCATGGCTTCCCAGTTCAATCAATGCTTCACCTTGTATGTCCTGTGTCTACCTTGTGACAAATGAAAATAAGTAGCTTGACATTTTTCTGCAGTATATTTATAATTGTAATAAACAAGCTTTGGACGTTAAATAGTAGCTACAAAAAATACAAAACCATGTTTATCATTACCATGCAACTATGGCTGGTAGTTATCAAGAGTCAGCAATATTTGTGTGATGGAGAGTATCCAACTGGCTTGAAAAAAAAATTGTTGGGTCCTTCTAGCAGTAAGCAAGTGAAGATACAGCAATAGAAGTAGCAAACAGTAGCTGCTAGTATTGAGATTCTCCCTTCACTAATAATAGTGCCTGTGTTACACTGTGACATTAATGTTTCAGTACCTGTCTTGTCCAGGACAGAAAGCTAACAGTAAGCATATTTAATAAGCCTCCAGACATCAAAGAAAATTCTAAATAAATTTCCAACATGGGTTATACATGTGAGCTTCCAAGTCAGCAAAATTTAGCACCTGAGGTTTAATTGTCTTCCTCCCTCCATTGGTAGCCAGTACATAGTTGTAACTACTTGCAAATGTGTGGACAGTTTCCAGTCCAGTAGAGTGATTGTATACAACCCTTGCGACTACAATAGCAAGACTAAAACTTCACTATCCCATTTAGTTTTGCTGGTTGCCAGCTTATTAGCATGTCAGAAATATAGGGTGCACATCCCATAATGGAATTTATTTGTTAAGGATGTGAGGCAAGCTGGTAAAACATATTTAAATGTGTTGTGTAATTTCTTCTAATTGCATATTTTTCTTTGTTTTTACTATAGAAACCAGCTAGTAACTCAGAAGACGATTTCACCTTAGAACTGTGTTCACCCAGTAGCAAATCTCAGCAAGAGGTCAGCAATTTTGTACTGGAATGTGTTAAAAATATGTGTACCCTATACATAATTATACATATATGTATATATATATATATACATACATACAAGTGCATTGTATACAATTATATTTTGTTTTGTGTTGTAGGAAGTTGGTCTTGAAGGTGATGACTCCATTAAGGAACAGTTCTTTGAGGTTAGTAAGTGCTGCAGAGCAAAAAATTATGAATATATTACTTTTTGTTGTCATTTAGTTAAGATCACAAGTAGAGACAATGAAAAGTACGATGAAAGCCGGTTTTCATGATTTGGAGAAAAAGATACTGGATGTTGTAAAACGTGCATCCAACTCCACCATGCCAGAAGTTGATACACATAGCCACGGTAATGCTGTTCAGACACCTTGTAATGCTGATATTGATACCAGTATCTTTACAGGGACCAAACTACCCACAGGTACTGGTTATAAAGATCCTTCCTTCATGTCATACAGTAGCATGTATAGTGGAACCAACTACAGGCGTGGAATTACTTCTGATTATAGTGAGCAAAACCTGAGTGCTAGCTACAACCAACCTCCAATGAAGATTAGAAGAAGGACACCATTTCCCACATTTGAACCATCATACAATGAGCAGCCACACCCTGAAGAGCCAATTTCCTTCCAACCGTCATCTATGACGGCCGCCAATGAAATTGATTACAATAGGTTTCAGTCTCGATTTTACAAGTAGCCACCTAATCAGTACGAGTCACATTTTGAACAGAACCAACCACAGGAATTTAATTATCCTTATGATGACAGTTTTGAGTCATATAACAAACAGGACTGGAGTGAAGCAAATGGCAGTGACATTACTGAAATGGACGATCCCATCCGTATGGTGAATGAGACCAGTGCCTTACTAGTTCCATTTTCTGAGCTACTAAATCCAGTTTATTTGACAAAAGTTTGTGCCAACAGCTCATCTAGGGCCAATTTTGTTGCTAATTTGATGCGAGTCCTATTTTCAAAGGAAACTAGAATCTCTTCAAATGTTTCAGGAAAGTGTGGTAAAAGGAAGCTTGACACAAGCAAAATTGCAGCAATTAAAGTTGCTACATTCAACATGTGGCCGTGTACTCCTGGAGAAGAGCCTGATGGGTGTTGGAAAGCTTGTATTAAAGCTATTGATGAAGCTAACCGCCGTCTTATCCGTACAAAGTGACCAAGATATTGAACTTACATTACTTGAACTTGATTACTATTAAGGTATCATTCTAATTCAGTTTCAGTGGTTTGTATGTACTGGAGTGCATTGTGTGCTGTTGTGGTTGTTTAATGAATAAAAAAATCAATGTATGTAATATATAATACTATCAATGTCCAGATGCTTCTCCGTAGTTATCTATTACTATAGGGATGACCTTGTGTATGTGATTTATGTATTTCTTGCACACTTCAGGAGTGAGTGTCTTCCAAAATAGTTTAATTCACTTTTTCATTCCAGCAACGTTCCTGTTTTCTGACTTCCTGAAATGGACATTTCGAAGATAAGTCTTCAGTGATCCCCAGACCTTCTCAATTGGATTGAGGTCTGGGCTCTCTGCTGGAGTTTTCCACCAGTTCACTCTGTGATCTTTAAAGTACTGTTTGATAAAATTGCTGGAATGCTTCGGATTATTATCCTGTTGAAATCTATGTCTCTTCCGATGTGGAAAGTGTGTTCTCAAAAAAGGTAACAATGCTTTATCGAGAATTTTTGCATATCTGGTGGCTGTGAGAGTTTTCAGTAAAGATCACGATTGATGTGGCGCCTTTCATGGATATTGCTCCCCAGATGTGCACCTTAGCTGGATGCTTGGGCTTTGGTCGCAGAGGCTTTGGCTGGCCAACACGCCGGCTACATTTACGACTTGTATCAATTTGAACACTGCACTCATCTGACCATATCACATTTTCAAACTTATCAACTTGGTCAGCATATTGTTGACACCACTGTAACCGCTTGACTTCGTTCACATCTCTTATTAGCTGGCAATAGTGTGGGGTTGTTGACACCCAACCTACATAACAAGATTTTGTGTACATGCATGTGTTTATAGTAACATGATATGTGTGCAAGGTTGTAATGTCTTACCTAAGTCATTCTTGGCTCTTTGAACTACACTTCTGGAAGCCTTCATTCCATTGTCTAGCAGCAGTTGTTGCAATTCACTTATACTTATTTGGTCATCCTTGACCAAAGCTTCATCCAACAAGCTGAGATGTTCTAGTTGCAATAATTTTGGAACTGCAGGTGTGGCTCTACTCTTGTCAGCAACTGATCCTGTAGTGTTGTACTTTTTTATCAGTCTGGAGATACTAGCTAGTGTGACGCGGGTGCCTTCTTCCTTGAGCCTGCTATGGATATCGCCACGTCTCATACCATTTTGGTGCCAAATTACCACACGTCGTCTTGTTTCTAGACTCATTCGCGCCATAATTCAATAATTTTTGAAGCACGTGATGCGGCAAAATTGTGTAATGGCACAAAAATCTTACCGTGTTTTTCAGAGTTCTTACGAAAATCAAAGCATAAACGTGATCAAACACGTGATCTGTAATTCAAATATCTCAAACTTGCAAGGCATTCAAAGTGAATATTCGCACCTTTTGCCGATCATTGTATATGTTCAAGTATCGCTAGTATGCTGCAAGTTATGTAAGCCTTGCTAGTTCGAAGCACGGATCACGTGTTTGATCACGTTAATGCTTTGATTTTAGCCAGAAACCTGAAAAACACGGTACTCTGACTAATTGCATGCTTGCCGTGATTATGTTGATGTGTTTGCTTATGACGGACGATGGATTCTCATTGTGTCTTCCCCGAGTGTACTGGCCTCCACGAATCCAGTACTGAATAGACGATATGCACACTCTATTACTCGAACGAAAAATGATCAATTAAGCGTAGACGGCGCAAAACTCGACGGTAACTTAAAAGCGGAAGTCCCGTACAAAAGTATGGGAAGCAAATGCGGCTCGAGCAATAACTCACCACTCGAGCTAAGGACAGGCCATCTTGCTTGCCATACACTTCTTTTGCACGGAAAGAAGTGTATGGCAAGCGAGATGGCCTGTCCTTAGCTCGAGTGGTGAGTTATTGCTCGAGCGCATTTGCTTCCCATACTTTTGTATGGGACTTCCGCTTTTAAGTTACCGAGGAGTTTTGCACCGTCTACGCTTAATTGATCATTTTTCGTTCGAGTAATAGAGTGTCTATTGCGGGGGTCCGCCACTTTCTCGAAGGGCGTACGAGATTTCGAAATCACAGTGATTTCTCTGAAATCAATGATTTCATTAGTAATTTCATGATTTCAATTGTGATTTCGTGATTTCAATTTTGATTTCGTGATTTCCGTGATTTCACCATTGTTGACTCTCATGGAGCTAGAACAGGTCCAGAAGCTTCGTCATCAGTAAACTGGATGGTAAAAGTTATATCTTCACTAGAGTCTAGTTCGTAAGCAAAGATGCTGGGGCCAAAGCCGTCTGGCTGAGATGATTCCAGGCACCAGTAGCGGTGATGGTTTGTGGTTGTGGTCGTACGGTAGTGCTGATGATTAACAGGCAAGCTAACAGTGTAAAGAGGCTGTCTAAAAATGAATAGAAGCCGTCCCAGAACTTCGTGCATAAGTTATATTCTAAGCTGCAGCACATGTTGCTGCAGACCTTCAGTGCTGGCCACTGTAAAGCATTAATACAATACAACAAGGGTAAAAAAATAATAGGCGTGGAGTCAAGGAATGCCGCACTGGCCTAGTTATAGCTAGCCGCCGGCATTATTACGAGGCAATCCACGACTTATCTGCAGCCTATCAATACCATTATCCTCTTAGCCACACAATGTTCAACTAGACACCACTACCCTGACCACTTCATCCAGGTACTTAGCTACATGAACCGGCATTCCTTCTTTCCAAGAGCTGTCATCGACTGGAATAATTTGCCATGCAGCTTCAGTGATTGAGTCAGAAAGCATGCATTATCAAAAAGCTACTACATACTTGTGCTGTAAAGTAAAAATGGTATAGGCAATGTTAGGCATTGTCGAGTATCGTCTTTACCGGTAGATATAATAAAGCAGTACTGTTGTTATCTTGTGTATTTTTTCCTTGGAGCATTACTCACGTCCCCTTGGCACATCGGTATGCCCAGCAATAATAATAATAAAAGTAGCTGATGGTGATACATGTGATTAATTAAGTATATTGGAATTGGTTACTATTACATGGTTGCGTGTCATCAGTGGGTCCACATGATTTCAGTTACACTTTTATCACTGAGTTATGATGAATTTAAAACAGTATCTTTGGTAGGAGATAGACTTGGACTCAATCAGTAATGATTAGGTAATGAAAAAGGTGTAAAATTATTTACAAAAATAGATAACAAACAAGTACACAGAAAAGTTAAGCACAAAAGAATACAAAGACTAGCAAATTACAAACTACCACACTAATTACAATAAACTAAACTACTTACAAGCTACACCTACTTAACTACATAATAAAACCTAAACAAAATCTATAATGTCCTCCGAGCAAAGAGCATAGTGTCTGAGGACCATTTTGGCATTGTATTTCCATAAAGTCACTGATTAGGTAATTGTTCTCCATAAAATTTGTGTGCTATACACTGTTAGCTCCAATGCATCCTGCATTATCAGTTCTTCAGATAATATAATGCAAACCAGTATGATGCATTGCCAGCAATGAACATACCTGCAAAATTTAGCAGAACTTATAAACCTTATCTGATCAATATGTGATGTATTTAATCTGCATGAAGCTGACTTAGCTATATGCAGAAAGATAGCTACTTGTATGTATTACCTACCAGTTTTATAATACACAATAGATTAAATCACACCTGAAAGTTGACATATACAATATCTCTGCTAACATCAGTAACGTGCACATCCCTTCCTTCACAATGGTATTGAAAACTGGAATGGCTCTCTGTTAACAAACCTGATCTCATTTCATATTGACTAACAACCACAGTGGCAGGAAACACTTAAGTACACAGTCAACTGATCTGGATACATCCATGGTCTTCATTGTGTATGCCAGGATTGTTCTATATGAAATGTTTGCTTGCGAGTTATGTAAAGATGTTTAGTGGGTCAGCTGAACAAGCAGAATCATATTATGTGAGCTAATCTTTGAAAAGTTACACCTAGTAGCTAGTTACTAACCAGTACTGACATACATATTTTCTAGACAAGCTGCATAATTATTTGTCCTGAAGCTAATGCTGGGAACTACTTTCTTTGCAAAAGTGTGCTTATAGTTTGCAGCCCTTCTACATGGTTTACCCGTTTCATCATTAACCCATGCAGTCACTATGATGTACCGTCAATTGTGGCTGCGAGTAGAGCCTAAATTGCTAGTTAAAACTCAATAAAATTCCGAGATGGATTCTCAGATCACTCGTGTGGCTCCAGCATAGATTTTAGAGGCGCTTACGCGCCTCTAAAATCTATGGCTCCAATGATGGAAGCTTTTGACCATTAGTGGACTCAGCTTGGGCTGTAAAATTCTAGAGATTGGCAGCCGAACCAGTGCCAGATCAAGTGATTCCGGCCTTAAATCACTTCTGTTATGTTCCAATTAATAATATCGCGTAATTCAATGCATCCGTAATTTACGGAAAGATACGGAGTTTTACGATTTTCGTTTTCAAAAAGTGTGATTTCTGATTTCTTTTGAGTGTGTGATTTCATGATTTCAAATGTGATTTCTGACGAAGCGTACGAGATTTCAAGAGTGTCGGACCCCTCGGTCTATTGGCAGTCTGATATATCCATATGCCTGTCTAGCACTTGCACGCCAGCCACTGCAGCCAGTGCTGCAGCTTACAATTGGTGTAGTGGTATATATGAAGGGAATATTCCATGACTCCAATTTACAATGCAAGATGAGAAGCATCACGTGATTGGTTGCTATTCCATTATCGATTGTGGTAGTTAACTGCATATTCGATTCATCACTGCACGCGCCTTACTTATGGTTAGCAGCGGATTTGTACTCATGATCAGGACAAAGTAACTTGTTTCTATGGAAAGAGTACACATAATGAGGTACAGGATTTATGGAATGTTTTTATCTAGGTAGTGACCGCGGGTGCGCGATTTTATGGACATATTATACATGTAGCAAAGACTCAACTAGCGTTATTACTAGCTGGTTTATTGGTGAGGTATTAGTTTAATTCTTTAGTTGTACTCCGACTTGTGATGTTGTCCAGAAAGGAATAGAACATTGATGAGGAGTAGCTACACACGTGGCGTGGCACACTAGTGTACATAACAATGAGCCTTATCCGCAATTACGTCACAACGCAAAAATGGCGAAAAGTGTTGGGGCCTTTTGTACAGAGAGCCATTGGGAAGAAACCAAAAGCAGACCGTAGGACTACTCGAGAAGTACGAAAATGCGTGCCCCTACATAGTAAGATAGTTAATAAGCCTCACCAGAGTTTTCTCATGCTTTCTTCACGTGGAACATCTCGAAACGTTATCCCTTCCATACAAAGTATCCCACTTGGCCCCCACACTTTTCGCCATTTTTGCGTTATTTTCGCGTTGTGACGTAATTGCGGATAAGGCTCATTGAAATCGCGAGTACACGTCGTGTACACGCACGTGGGGGTATACTTTTGGCTGGTTTGTACTGTACAAACTAGTGACCTTGTAGAGACATCAGCTAGTAGAAGTTACCTTGTAGATAGTTCAGCTACAAACAATTCACCCTGTTCAGAGATCAGTTAGAAGAAGTTTTCTTGTAGAGAGTTCAGCTACAAACAAACCACCCTGTAGAAAGATCAGCTAGAAGAAGTTACCTTGTAGAGAGTTCAGTTACAAAGAAACCACCATGTAGAGAATTCAGCTACAAACTAGTGACACTGTAGAGACATCAGCTAGAAGCAGTTACATTGTAGAAAAGTCAGCTACAAAGAAACCATTCTGTAAAGAGCTCAGCTGCAAACAAATCACCTATACAGAATTCAGCTACAAACAAATCACCCTGTAGAGAGATCAGCTAAAAGAAGTTACCTTGTAGATAGTTCAGCTACAAACAAATCACCCTGTAGAAAGATCAGCTAGAAGAAGTTACCTTGTAGAGAGTTCAGTTACAAAGAAACCACCATGTAGAGAATTCAGCTACAAACTAGTGACACTGTAGAGACATCAGCTAGAAGCAGTTACCTTGTAGAAAAGTCAGCTACAAAGAAACCATTCAGTAAAGAGCTCAGCTGCAAACAAATCACCTACACAGAATTCAGCTACAAACAAATCACCCTGTAGAGAGATCACCTAGAAGAAGTTACTTTGTAGAGAGTTCAGCTACAAAGAAACCATCATGTAGAAAGTGTAGCCACGGACAAATCACCTGTAGAGAGTTCAGCTACAAACAAATTACAGAGATCAGCTAGAAGAAGTTACCTTGTAGAGAGTTCAGCTACAAACAATTCACCCTGTACAGAGATCAACTAGAAGAAATTACCTTGTGGAGAGCTCAGCTACAAACAAATCACCCTGTAGAGAGATCAGCTAGAAGAAGTCACCTTGTAGAGAGTTCAGCTACAAAGAAACTACCATGTAGAGAGTTCAGCTGCAAACAAACCACCCTGTAAAGAATTCAGCTACAAACAAATCACCCTGTAGAGAGATCAGCTAGAAGAAGTTACCTTGTAGTGGTTCAGCTACAAAGAAACCATCATGTAGAGAGTTCAGCTGCAAACAAACCACCCTGTAGAGAGTTCAGCTAGAAACAATTTACCCTGTAGAGAGATCAGCTAGAAACAGTGATCTTGTAGAGTGATCAGCTAAAAGAAGTTACCTCGTAGAGAGTTCAGCTGCAAACAAATCACCCTGTAGAAAGATCAGCTAGAAAAAGTTACCTTGTAGATAGTTCATGATCAGCTACAAACAAATCACCCTGTAGAGAGATCAGCTAGAAGAAGTTACCTTGTAGATCGTTCAGCTACAAACAATTCATCCTGTAGAGAGAGCAACTAGAAGAAGCCACGTTGAAGAGTGTTCGGTTGCAAAGAAACCACCATGTAGAGTTCTGTAATAAATATATGTATTATATATATATATATATATATATATATATATATATAATTATTTGTACATTTATTGATATAAAATCAGAAATATTTGAAGTATTCATCTGCTTCATCTTTTCTTCTTCCTGTAGAAAAGAAAACAAATAGGTTTAAAAAGCCCTAAAGCTGGCCTTAGGCCGGCTTTGGGGTATACAAATACAAAAAGAAGTGAAATCTAATCCAAAACAGCCAAGCTGTAAAAAAAAGTGTGCAGCCCTCAAAAAGACTATGGTGAAAAAAGATGTGAAATCCAAGGTGGCGGCCAAGAAATGGCTGTGATGGTAGGTTAATGGTAAAAATTTTAATAACGACAATTCTGGTGAATTTTGTGCAAAGACCAAGCAGCACAGTAATTCACCTGAATTGTCGGTATTAAAATTTTTACCATTAACCTACCATCACAGCCATTTCTTGGCCGCAACCTTGGATTTCACATCTTTTTTCACCATAGCCTTTTTGAGGGCCGTACACTTTTTTTACAGCTTGGCTGTTTTGGATTAGATACTAATACCAGGAACATCTAATTTAATTTTTGTTGTCAGCAAAAATTCAACAATTATTTCTATGGATGGAACATTTATTTGGTCATTACTTGAAGGCACAGCATGCTGAGAAAGCCACATTGTATACAGGCAATGATTTCATTGACAGCATTGAGATTGTCACCATGGTCTAGGGTTTTTAAGTTGTGGTCTTATCAACACTTAGTATGAAGATTTTTAAAGCATTGTCTGTTTACAGCTTTTTCTTTTTTGTATAGAACTCCTCCAACATTGTACTTTCCTGGAAGTATTTTGCCAGCTCATCTACCACTTCTTCACTGAGTGGTTAATTTTCAGCACTCAAAATAAAATATCGTCTTTGCTGTTGCTTAGAATTGAAAACAACCTACTAGCTCCTCTTGGGGAAAGCACATTGTGGGATTTGTCTAGCTCCAGTAGTGTTTAGCATTTAGTGAGGCCCAATTCGCTACACAGGACAGATTGAGATATTCTAATACAACAGCAAGTAAATACTCTAATAGAACAGTCAATGCATGTAACACTAAAGAATCCTGAGTATAAAAACTTGCATCTGCAATACGAACCCATAATTATTATAGCCTGCTAGATATTCTCTTTTTTAGCAAATTAAATGCACTTGGTCTTTTGTATGGCATTCTGTATGACAATTCACTTTAGGTTCATAACTGAACTCATGACTCTCACTGATCCTTACAGCTCTAGACTACTTAGAAAGCATGCATTATTACCATAATTGTGCTTCATAAAAATAATCATTATTCCTGAAATAAACTACATTTAGCTTTTGGGATGCTGCACTCCCCAGACCCTGATTTATAAACATTATAGCTACCTACTATATATCCTGGACGTGGTGCACCCCCTTTCCAAAACCTGGATCTACTTAGGCATGCGTCTATTATGCCAGCATAATTTCGGGAATAATAGGTACTGAAAAGCATTGGGGAATATTCTGGAATAATCGGATGAATTCTAAGAATAATTGGTATAAAATTATAAGTTTTTGTTGTGGTGTAGTGTAAAAATGTTTTAGATTTACTACTATAACAGTGCAAGCATAAAAACGGTGAAAACGATCGAGATACTCTAATAGAGCAGTCACTTACTCTAATAGAGCAGTCAACTTTGAGTCCATAATTCTAATAGAGCAGTCACTTACTTAAAAACTCTAACAAAAATGCTAATTTGGCACACATATTTGGGAATAATTTGAGAATAATAGGTAGACTCAGGAATAAATTTGAGCATAATAGGTGAATAAAAAAAGAAGTGCCAGAAAGAATAATAGGAAGATTTTGGAGCACAATAGACTTAAGCCTAGATCTACTCCTGGCATACACATAAGCATAGTACACAGTATAAGATTATAGCAGAGTAATTTGGATCACAACCTGGCATTGGCCTGAGTCAAATATGCTCTAAAGTTTGCCTTTCAGGAATTTCCCAATTTTTCACCTATTATATTTTTCAGTGTTTCTATTATGCTTGCATTCCCAAGTTAACAACCTTTCACCTTAAAACACATGTATAGATACTAAAAAATTCTATTTATACTAGCTCTGTATTAATTTTATTGAATTTTACTCAGTATCGTTCTGCCTTGGGGCGATTATTTTCAAGTTAAGTTTAGCCAGAGGCAAAACTATATTAATAGTCATAGTAGTAGACTATTAGTGTGCCAATTTTGACAGAATTTGAATAATGTTCCCAAGATGGAGCAATACTGAATAAATAAATATATATAAAATATGGAGTTAGTATCAGTCAGTATTATTTAGTACTGTATCTATACATGAGTTTTGCTGTGCTTCTTACAATTATCTTGAAACATTTTAATCAGTGAATGCTACAAAGTGACTGTTCTATTAGAGAGTATTGATCTAAGGTGCTATGTACACTGCTCTGTTGTAGTTTTCAGATTCCACTGACTGCTCTATTACAGAGTATCAATTTATTTTAATGGAATTAAGCTCCATAGTTTGAAATATCCACCAGTTCAAAGTTATATGCATATTGACATATGTAAGACTACTAGTTCACAGCACTCCAATTCAGCCTCAATCATCATTAAACTCCCAACATATGAATACAGTGTACAGCTTTTCATAGCAATACATGACCTTACAAAATCTCATTAAAATTGTTTACTGATTGATTCAATTATTTATTGTTTTGTAAGTACAAGTAAGTAGAGAGTTCAGTAACAAAACAAATCACCCTGTGAAGAGTTCAGCTACAAGCAAATCACCCATAATGGATATATAGTTCAGCCACAAAAAACAAACCACCTTCTAGAAAGTTCCGCTACAAACAAACGTAACCTGATTTTGGAAAATCAGTTTTAATGTCACATGTGAAATACATCAAAATCTATACTTTGCTAGCTGTCTCACAAATAAAGCATTTGTGCACCTGTTAAAATGTTTCACTGAGTTTGTTGTTATTCAAGGTATACTGACTATTGATTCTAATTATTGTAAAGCTGATTGGTAATTTGGAATTCCTCATTTTGATCATAATTATTTGAGTTGTATATAAAATGTAACATTGAGACCGATTTTGCAAAATCCGGTCACAAATTTGTTCAGCACATTCAAATTCATTCAGTTCAGCTACAAACAAATTACCCTGTAGAGAGTTCAGCTACAAACAAGTCACCATTCACTAAAAACAAATCGCCCTCTAGAGATCAGCTACAGACAAATCACCCTGTAGAGGATTTATCTATATACAAACAAGTCACCTACTAGAGAGTTTGTTCGTTCAGCTACAAACAAGCCATCCTGTAGTGAGATCAGCTAGAAATAAGTCACCTGTAGGGCTCAGCTAAAAAAAAGTTACCTAGTAGAGAGTTCAGCTACTTAAGTACAAATCAACCTGTGGAAAGTTCAGCTACAAACAAATCACCATGTGAACAAACAAGCCATTTTGTAGTGAAAACAGCTAGAAAAAAGTCACCTGTAGAACTCAGCTATAAACAGGTCACTATAACCTGTGGAGCCTCGAGAGTTCAGCAACAAACAAATCACCCTGTAAAGAATTCAACTACAAACAAATCACCCTCTAGAGAGCTGAACCACAGACAATTCACCGTGTAGAAAGTTTATCTACAAACAAGTCACCAAGTACAGTAGGGAGTGCTGTAAAAAATCAGGGTGATCCCCAAAAAGCCATGGAAAAAGAAGGATGTGAAATCCAAGTTGGCAGACAGGAAATGGCTGTAAAGGTAGGTAAATGGCAAAAATTTCAATAATGACAATTTAGGTGAAATTGTTGCCAAATCCTAGTGAAACTTGGAGCAGGCTGCACAAATTCACCTGAATTGTCGTTATTAAATTTTTTGCCCATTTACCTACAGTCACAGCCATTTCTTGGCAATCACCTTGGATTTCACCTCATTTTTCACCATAGCTTTTTGCGGTTCACACCATTTTACAGCTGGGCTGTCTGGATTAGATTTAATATAATGTAGCACTTTCGTAACAAAAAAATTTAAACTAACTTTTAATTACTGTAATAGAACAGTCATCACTCTAATAGAACAATCATTTTCAAAGTTTGGATAACTCTTAGGTTCCATTGCATTTGCAATCTAATGTACCATTTGCTTGGTCAGTACAAAATTCCATTATGGTGCTTTCAACAAGACTATTACTCAGTATCACTAGATTTTGAAAGTCGTTGATTATTATTATTATTAAATTAGTCTGGTGTAAAGACATGGTAATAGAAGAAGTGCCATTATAGCCTGTATGATTAATGATACAAGATTTGAGATTATCATAATATATATCATATCCAGTGTGGTCATACTCTTGATTAGTATTCAGTTATTGTCGTAGATGACTATATATACTAAAAAAGTCAAAGTGTGCATGTAATATGAGTTGTGTGCAAATGCAAATATAATAGTGTTATGTGCTCATTAATTTATGTATAGTACAGCACTAAACTGCAACAAAGCAATAGATACTTTCTATAATGAACACAAAACCAGTTTGATGCAATGCTGTAATATTAAAGCCTAAGTTTGACTTTGTCAAGAGTATAATACTGCAAAATAATTATGTGTTAGCTAATACACTACAAAATTACTAAGCATAAACATGACAAGGTGTAGGTATAATAGAATGTATTAGTATGTGTGATTAAACACTGCAGTTATAGTTTGTAAACAATCAATCTTCAATCTCATTCATCAATTCAATGAAGGAATTACGATAGTGAGTAAATTCATCATCAACATCTGACTCCTTGCTACAGTGAATTTTAAAGAACACAAATGAGAACCTATTTTTAGTATAATGTGATCAGACTGCCTACTTTTTTCAGCCTCATGTTTATACCTACTTTTCTATGACACACCTGTAAAAACTGTCAAGGGTTAATTCTTTTATTTGTGAGATATGTTGTGCCACATGGTGGTTGTAAATTGTGTACCATATTGCCAGTCAGCCTTATATTTTGGTAGCCTGATCTCATATAATTAATTTTATATTGGCAATACCACCTATGGTGTGTCAATACCTATTGGCTACTTACATTTCACATATGTAAGCATTCCTCCTGCTGTTATCGTCAATAACAGTATCAACAAATTCTCTCATCGGTATTTCATCGTTGTCATTGGTATTATCTTGTTTAGGAGATACGAAATATTCAGTGATTTTCTTGATTTTACTTTTATAAAGGTAAATTTCCATCATCATAAAAGCTACTAGTGGTAGTATAACTAGAATGATAGTAAATGCTAACAACAA
Source organism: Dysidea avara (assembly GCF_963678975.1). Classification (NCBI taxonomy): domain Eukaryota; kingdom Metazoa; phylum Porifera; class Demospongiae; order Dictyoceratida; family Dysideidae; genus Dysidea; species Dysidea avara. The sequence goes on from NC_089273.1 coordinate 44,159,350, forward strand.
ATCTGGATCAAAACTGTCAATAAGTGGTATCATTGAAACCACAATTAACAATTGTAAGATCAAGCCATCAAACATGTTAAGAATTGTTCTTGAGTATGGTATAAGGGTTACGTGTATTAAGGCCAGTATGACATTAACAATGATCAACAGATACTGGGTGGTGTTATCATTGGACGAATTAACAATGATTATCAGGATAATTACCAGTCGACATGTCATGTAATAGCCCGCAAAACTACGATACTTGTCTTTGTAACATCCTTGAAACTGATCAAGCAATGGCTTTATTCTTGTAAAGTTGATTTTGCAATTCAGGAAAGGCTCAAGAAGGAGTAGAAGTGGTAGACCAATCACAATCACTAGTGTACACAATATTGCTATGATACCATATGGTAGATGACGACCTTGAAAATACTCTATGTCAGGTGACAGGTAAGAGTAAACCTTATCCACATTATGAAATGTCAGTGATCTCAACAGCAGTAATGAAGTTGTGGCCACAGAAGTGTATGACAATAAGAGAAGATAGCATATAACATGGATAATGCCCCTGCTCACAAATGTTGAAATCCTGTAAGATAGCCTTGCTAACAAACAGATTATTCCTACAATGATGGTGACAGCTAGTGGATGTGCATAATGAATAAATTGTTGGTCAATTCCACTTAGATTTTTCACAAAGCAAAGTTGTCCTAGAAATTGTGGAGTAATCTTTGCTATACTGGACATGATGCTTACAGTTGTAAACAATCCTGCTGAGATGTATAAACGTTCACCTAGTAAAATATCCAACACACTGTAATAGTATGTAATAGCATACAAGTATCCAATCCCAGCATGATAGTATGTCATAATAAACACAAGTATAACTATGACTATCCAGTATATCATTGATAATGTGACTACCAGTGATGTCTGCCCTGTTGTACACTTTTTAACACTTACACAATCTACAGAATCAAATGATAGAGTGTAGCCTTCTTCACAACTACCACAAGCAGTACCAGATCTGTTTGAAAGACACTGATTTATTCTTATTGGTGAAAGTTGGTAAAATTCATTGGTAGTTTTACAACAACTAAAGTTACAATAACTATTAGGACAAATGGTCACTGTAGTTCTACCATCAACCACACCAAACCAATAACCTTCCTTGATGGTTGATGTGCTATCAATACAAGATACAATGTCATTATCACTGTAGCATATGCACCTTTGTGTTGTATTATCATAGTGGAAACCAGGGTGACATGGTGATAATTCGACTATTAGTTGTTCGAAAATTGTTTTCAGGTCTGACTGACTACCTGAGTGTGAAGTAAAATTCATTGGAATGTTTTCTGCTTCTGTAACTTTGTCTCCTGTTAAACTAAGTCTTTGCAGTACATCACATGAAATTAGTACATACTCTGAGCCAGCAATATGGTGAGCTTTATCAGAACTGCTCACTGAAAACTGTGTTGCAGCAGCTTGTTTGTTGTAATAGTCCCAGACACAGCCATTGACTGCAATTTTCTGACCAAGCATTATATTCCTTACAATATAAGTCTCACAATTTGTGTGATCATCATTATCAATACACATAGCTGGTTCAAAAAATACTAGTTTATTTGGAGAAGTAGAGATGTAGTCAACAAACTGTCTTTGTCCACTACCTACTATTATACTGTTATTTAGACACTGATCATCACATGATGATGGCACATGTACATAGATATTGTTGCCAAAGGGAGCCGTGTTGTTGTGGAGATATATTTCTATTGTATTAAAATTCATGATGCTATTAACCTCCTGTGACAGTTCAGCATATATAGCTCCACCATATCGATCAGCAATGTTACCATCAAATGTGATATTTGACCTAATATTCAATACTATTGAGAAGTTGTCATTAAGGTGTAAGGCACCACCATTTTCTGTAGCTGTATTGTAAGCAAGTATAACTACAGAGTCATCTTCAAATGTGATGGACGATGATTTACTAGTATGTATAGCTCCACCATATATGGCACTGTTTTCAATTATTGTCAAATTTGATTTTCCTTTAGTTCTCATTATAGAATTATCAAAAGATATTGCTCCACCATACCTTAAAGCAGTGTTTTCAGTAAATGTTATTGTTGTGAAATCTTCAAATGATACTCTACTGTTAGTAGCAGCATGGATAGCTCCTCCATAGTTTACTGCTCTATTATTATAAAATTTCACTGTTGAGTTTCCATGAAATGATATGATACTATTTGTAGTACAGAACACAGCTCCTCCATCAGTAGCAGTATTGTTAGTAAATGTCACTAGTGATCTACCTCTGATTGATAGTTTAGAATTAACCCAAATGTCCACAACTCCTCCTTTTACTGCACTGTTGTCACTGAATGTTACATTTGAGTTATCATTAATTAAGATGTTACAAAGGATGTTACAATGGACAGCTCCTCCTTCACTTGTGGCTTTATTCTTTTTGAATGTGATTGTTGAGTTTCCCACAATTGACATATTTGAATTACTAAACACAACCAAAGCACCTCCATTTCTATTAGCAGTGTTTTCAATAAATGTTGTTATTGAGAAATCATCAAATGATACTGTACTGTTAGTATAAGCATAGACAGCTCCTCCATACCTGGCAGTGTTGTTTGTAAATATTGCAAATGAATTTCCATGAAATGTAACATGTGAATAATCAAAAATCTGTATAGCTCCTCCATGATCTGCTACTCTATTATTGTAAAATTTCACTGTTGAGCTTTCATGTGATGATATAATGCTATTACCATAACAGTACATAGCTCCTCCATGTACTCTAGCTCTGTTTTTAGTAAATGTTATAATTGAGCTACCTCCAAATGAGACTGAAGCATTACCAAATAATGTCATGGCTCCTCCAAATTGTTCAGCACTGTTGTTATTGAAGTTTACTCTTGAGTTGCCATCAAATGAGATGTTGGAATGTCCACTAGAATAGATACCTCCTGCACTAACAGAAGCAAAGTTATTGATGAATACTACAGTGACATGATCAGTAAATGAGATAAATGATGTTGTGTTAGAATAAAAAACTCCACCATAACCATTTGCTGCTGAGTTGTTTGTAAATGTTACATTAGAATTTCCACTAAATAAAACTTGTGAATTAATTTGGTAAATAGCTCCACCAGAAGTTGCAGCTGAATTAAAAGAGAAACTCACATTAGAATTGTTATCAAATGTAACAGTAGAACTGGTGCTATAAATTCCACCACCATTATCAGCTTCATTTCCTTTGAACAATACACTACCATTAAGATGTAGAGTAGTATGGGATATGTAAATTGGTACTCCACAGTTGTTGACAATTATAGAATTTTGTAAATAATTGTGACTTGGATATTTGTTATTTAAAGTACCAATGTAAACAATACTGTTAGCTGGTCCATTAGATTCAAACCTGTTGTTGTCAGTTAGTATCATTGACTGAGCAGTTGAAGACAAGTAGTATATGGCAGCTCCTTGACTTCTGTGTTCATTGTTATGTGCAAAGTTACAATTTTTGATGTACGCAATTCCTGAAATATTTGACAACACAACAGCCTGTCCTTTTGAGTAAATAAATAAACAATTCTCAAATGCAACACCAGATGAATTGTAAACTCCAATTGCTGGTTTATTCTTAGAACCACACCTCTCCCAGTTGATACCTTCCATGGTCACATTATTACAATCAACAAACTTCACTGCTCCAATATCATTGCACTGTATAGTGGTAGAATTGATGTGTCCAATAATAGTGAAGTTATCAAGACCTTCTATTGTAACTATTGAAGATAACACAATAACATGACTTGTAATGTTGATGATGTCATTACTAGTGGCTTTGGCAAGAGCATCAACAAGTGAGTAGAAAACATCATCTCCAATTGTACAACATGGAAGTTCATCCTGATCACTTTCACTACCTGAATCACTGGTAACCTTTGTATCACTAGTAAAGTTAGTAGAAACATCTTTGTCAGGCATTACTCTTTTGACCCCTTCAACATTCCAAATCCAAAATAGCAAAAGAAATATTACTTTTAATGTAGATAGCATATTGTATTTTCACACAGCATATCACAGCACAATCTGCTAGTGTCAAAGTTGGATTATTTTTATACTCATAGAAACCTGATAAATGATAGTCCTTAATACTGTAACATCACCAAACCACAATAAATCCCCTTGATGTTTTCATATTCATTAAACCAAAATTGAAACCATAAAAATTATAGTTAATTATGTACAGGAAGGAGAAGATTCATAATTAAAATGTTTCTATCATCCAGTGTAATAACGTACAGAGCTTTGTTATTATTTAGTGAGTAGCAGTCACAAATATTGGTAATGGCATGTTGTGGCAATTAAATATGTACACAGCTTTGTGTGCTACACTTCACACTCATGATCTGCAAAGACATCATCGGCTCGGGCCCTCTAAAGCTATCATAGTTATGTATTGGCCTTGACATACCTACAGAAGTCCATCTCCAGAAGGCAGAATAAGACACAGTTAGTGTGAAAATTGTTAGCCAGATAGTTTAGCTATATTATGGTGGTATTAATTTAAACTTGTTCATGCATCCCAAAGATCAGATCACACTGAAATGACATCACATGAGATCACACCATCTCCCAAGGGAACCTGGATTCTAGGAAGGCTGCTGCTACTTTCTCAAGGCACTACTATATGGGTGATTACAGGTTGTATTGATGGGGAGTGTTCATGTGTGACCTTGGACACAATGAACACAATGTACTTAGACATTGGACACATTAGACACATACATTGGACACAATGTACATTCTGTTATCAGACATTCAGTACATTTTTTGGTCGTGTGCATTAGTTTAGACCACCTGCGTAAAACATTCTTATAATACAATCACTATTGAATGTGATGCTTTTAACATCAATTAGAGTGGTAACCACATCAAAGGGATACTTGAAACAACTGTTTGATGTGGTTTAACTTTCTTAGTTGAGAAGCATTCTGTGAGACATATAAACTGTTTATTTTGTTTCTTTGTTTCTTTGTTTCTGTATTTCTTTCATCATTTACAAGTACATGTTCCTTTATAGCCTGCAGCTTGTCTATACAAACCAGTCATCAGGAAGCCACAAGCCACTGACTAAATTGATGGAGAGACTAACTGTTTACAGTGTGCATGCATGTATGCGTGTTATTGTAGATGTTTTTGTATTTCTAAGTTAATTGAACTATAATTTAGTAATGTATCACAACGAGTATGCAGTGTGAAGTGTCTTGTCCTGGAGGAAGCTGGTCTATCACATCTTACTTTAGTAATTATTCTTTCTTGTTATTGCTAGTGCAGTGGCGTAGCCAGGAACAAAAAAATTTACCGAGTCAAAGTTAATACATTGTCGATCAAATTGCTCATGACACAACTGATTCACAAATGCTTTCAAGCATGGGTGGTACAGCATTTGCAGGTTGACTATCTCGTTGGGTAGAGGAAACTGTTTCAGAAGACTCTGAGCATTTTTCTACATGCCACAAGTAATGCTCCAGCATAGTTAATGCTAAGATATACCATGCTTCAATTATTAGACTAGTTTAATTGCACGCAACACAACTTATTCCGAAGATAATTTGAACGGTCAGGCCATCCATGGACTGCAACTGGAGGTCATAGTCATGCATACTACTTTTTATTGATCTGATGTGATATTTAAGTCAGAGATAATTGTCTCTTTCATGTGATGCTCAACTGCATGTACTAAGCATGTCAAGCTATAGGGAGTCTGGGGGAATGCTTCCTCAAGGAAAATTTAAAAAATATGTGCTTTGAAATGGCATGTGGAGACTATTTTTTAATTGTAACTGCTAATGTATGATATGCATGATCAGTTAGCTCAATGTAATGCCATGCAGTTGACTCATTGGAACTTTTGAAAAGCAATATAAAGACAATTAACATAAATGTAAATGATCGAGCAGTGTAATTAGAACAGTGGCAATAATCTGCATTGAATGCTCTATTAGAATATATTACGATGACTGCTCTATTAGAGTATCTCGATCTTTTACAAATTCAAAATAGAATCTATGGCTGTAGTACTAAGCAGGGATGGAGTCTATGGTGGCATGGTGCCTTGCATAGTGCTGGACCACTTTTCAGCTACTGAGGTACAGTAATGCTGTCTAGTAACGTTTGAGTAGAAAATCTGGGGTGCCAAAACTCAGGCCTACTCAGCCTGTTGTAAAGCATTTTTACTGAGGCAGCTGCCTCGGTTGCCTCAATGGTAGCTACGCCACTGCTAGTGTAACTATTCAAGCAATTTTTGCTCCAAATTTACACCAGATTTGAACTCAAATGGGTGAATTCTCAAAACATTTCCTGTGGGGGCATACTCCAGACCCCCCTAGATCTCTAAACTTTTTTTTAAGTTTTTCTCCTGCCCTAATGGCACTCACTTCCACCCACACGTCTCTATGGAAAACAAGCTAGAAGAACAACTAAACGCATTCTCTAGGTTTTACACTGTGTATGTGCTCAAAACCTCTTAGTATTAAACAACACCCATCATAATCTGCTAATTTTATTACAAGCATTTTCTAGCTTGATGTAGACTATGTGATTTATACCTTGAAAAGTAGACTATCTCATTTGATGCCAGTTTCAGCTAGCTACTACTTTCGAAGTTTACTTGTAGGGGATAACAGAACACCTATTATTAGTTGGATTGAGCTTTCTAATTAAGGTCAGTGCTGGATTTGCCTATTAATGACGAATGACGTAGTCAATACGTCAAAGAAGCACTTTCTAATTGGGCGCGTTTATGGACGACCTAGAACCACAAGAAAATGGCTGTATTTAGCATTGATTTAACCTACATCTTAATGATGAGTTGAAAACTAACAGATTCAACTTACTTCGTAGGGCCAGTGAGTGAGTGTATTGTACAGTAGCTATGTTAAACATTTGTGCCTACTGAACCATAGTCAGTATTGCCACATGCAGAACATGTAGAAAAGGACGTCAATCCTACTACCATAGATAATATATACCTTATGGTATATATTATCTATGGTAAGCAGAGGCGGATTCAGGAGCTGGCAAGGGGAGGGGCACAAATAGGCTATTATTATATTTTATAATTGTAAGACTCATATGCATGAGCATAGTACAATGATTAGTTACAAATTAAATTAGAATGTAAGTAAATAAGTAAGTAAATTAATTAAGTATAAGTAATGCTAAGTTGTAGGTGGTTGGGGAAAGCCAGATTCTCTTGTTAGTTGCTACATTTTTGAAGCACCAAACAATCACCTCTTTATAGTGTCTCACCGTTGAATTTTGTCATTTTGGCCTTTGCAGATGGTTGTGGAGTCGTAAAAGCTGTTCAAAAGGCTTCGAATGTCTTAAACAACAGCACTGATAATTATTTTAGAGGCGCTTAGTACGCACGAAGGGGCTGGGTAACAATTTCACAACTAATTTAGCTGGTTTGCTTTGATTTCAGGTGAAATTCTACTAAAATGTGCATATTTTCACAAGTTTTATAGCAAAACTGATCTTGGCCTGATAGAGTTCAGTATTTTATTCAGAAGTAGCTATGGCTAGCTTCTTCACAAGGTGAGGGGGGGGGGGGGCATTTGCCCCAAATGCCCCATCCTGGATCCGCCATTGGTAAGGTATATATTATCTATGATCCTACCAAATGGGTCATTAATCCTCTATTTATGCATATTTCATTACCTTCACTACAAAATGGACATTGTATAGCACTATTTGAGATGTATTTCCAATCCAACACTGTATGTCAATTTCATTTTTAAGCAGTAGGCCAATGACCTCTAATTTCTGGTATTGCATAGATACAGGCATTCATATTTTAGACAGCAATGTGGGTAAAAGTTTCCTTGAAGATGAAGACATTAATGGCCTTTAGTAGAATTTCTGTAATTATTGTGATAGCTGATATCAATTACTATTATCAAGCTGATGTACGATCACAATAATTATGTGAAACAAAGCTAATCCAATATAGTAGCATAGACATATAGTATAACAATTTTCACTGTAAATTCTGTTATAAAGCAATGACATGAGACTTTAAACAGCAGTTGAACAATGTGGAACTTTGAAGAACAGTTGACATTACATAAACTGAGGTTTCCAGGATATTACAAGAACAAGAGTACTCATTAATAGGTGTTTTTGTCTATTTGTATCTGCTGTAGAAGTCTGTCACAGCTGGCAAGATCAAGTCAGGGAAAAGTTAGTGTTACACTAGCCAGATAGTGTAGCCAGTCCATGATGGTGTCATTTTAAATGATATGCCCAAAATAGCTATAGATTTTCATAAATTAGTTACGTATATTAACTTGCTGTCTTTTATAGACCTACTATCTATCAACAGGATCTCTTATTTCATTGCTTTTTAGTTCAACTATACATCCCTTCTAAAATTTAAAAATTAACTTTATTCATTTGTTGTACAATAGCATTCTCATCCCAGATTATATCCAGTACAATGACACACTGACTGAAGCAGGGTCATATTAATTATTGTAACTACATGCCTTGTATCCATTATGGTACCACTGTATTATGTTGATATGCACATTTTAAACTGTTCACATTAAATAGTAGAAGACCCTTGCTTAAAAAGACTTCACTGTCTTGCTCTGACCAGCCAGGACATAATTTTATAGACACAGAGCATAAGCAAAGAAATTAATCAAAGTAAAATTATATTACATTACACCTGTTGTATGATGAGCATGTAGCTATTGTAGTGGATGCCTGTAACCAGCTAGATTTGCCTCAACCTCAGTGCACAAACTAATTCTGGCAGAGTGGAATCTTGGCAGATCATTGGGTGTGAGCCAATTATACTTTGAAAATAGCCTATTGTGCTTTTTAAGCAGTGCTCAATCCATCCTATTATGCTCAAAATTATATTCTTGAAATCAAGATTATGCTCTAAAGTTGGCTGTTTAATTAAAATATATCAGCCTTTCCTGACTGTTGTATTACAGTAAGTGATAGCTCTATTAGAGTATCTTGATATATTTCCACGGAGTGTGAGTATAATCAGCCAAAAAACAATGAAAAATAACATTGCACATTTTTTGGTATGTAAAGCAGGTGTAGTGTGTTCGTGATTTGCAGTAATTTTGGTGTGTACATTATTTTATTTAAAGTCTTGAAAATCATCCTATTTTGCTGGCATACGGCTTGATGCTTTTGATAGCCTATCATGCCTCAAAATTTTGCTGGCAAAATTGGAGGGCCATTCATTTATAATAGCATAAGCTTTCCTATTCTGACTTGTGTAAATGTGACTGTCTCTGGGAAAACCGGTCTTATCGCCCATTTAAAAGTATCGAGAAACGTCGGTTTTAAATATTCTGTGTGTTGTAGCTGGCCAATGGTGGTAGCTACGCATACTAAATTTCCACACGTTTCACAACAATTTCTTACCTTCCTGATCATCCACTGAAGAAGTAGTCAACAGCTAAGTTTCCCGCCATTTTACATAGTTTTTAAACCGAGGTTGTCTGTAGCAGGCGAGCTCCAGAAGGGTGGGAGGCGGGAGCCCTGGAAGGCGGGCAAGATGGTGTTCAAAAATTGAAAAGAGACGTGCTGGGATGAATTAGGCCAAGTTATACGCCATTCAGGGCTCAGAACTGGCTAAAATGAAAGGAAATTTACAGCACAGGTCATTGTCCAACACCACAGAGCTGTACAGCCACACACAGCCATCTCCTGGTTGGCCAGGGCTCCATCAAGACCCCAGACCACTCGTACGGCTCGCCACTGTGCTCTAGAAAAGCAGCCAGCAAAAGCAGACCACTTTACTCTGGTCGACTGTGGCAGTGAAACTTGATAGTGCATTCATTAAGCTTTGTGTTTGTGTGAAAAAATCAAACTTCCTGTCTTGGGCGATAAGAACGGTTTTCGTAGATCCAGTCACAAATACTGTCAAAAACTTATTGCCAAGGCGGCAAACAATATTTCTTAGTAGAAAATATTCACAAGCATAAATATGTCATGTAGCTAATTTGTTTTCGTAGGTTGAGGCAGCCAAGAAGAAGTGGGTCACCAGTGTTATTATCACACCAATAAATTGTTGAAATGTTGTAAACAACTTTGCGGTAAGGTAGTTACATGGATGATAGCACTTGAACATTATTAATTCACAGTCCATTGACATTTCTCAGAACTAGCAATATAACAATCACTACAGTATAACATCAACAGTCACTAATAACATACAATACCTCTCCATAACATTTCCACTACAGTCTAAAACTACAATACAGTACTTATAGTATACAGTCACTACCTCACACTTCATGTTGCATTGTGTAGCTATGGAGTATATCCACTAAGTGTAGTAGGTTGTCTACTAAATACACTGAGGCTATTGTCACTAGATGCTAAATATCAATGAAATCATAGGATCCTGTGATATCAATTTTATTGATGGTACAAATACAAACACAAAGTAGTCAATTGCTGTCACTTTAGTAACAGACAAGCATTTTGCAAATCTCTATATACATACACTGTAAACTTAATTTTGTCCAGATAAAGAGCCTGGCAATGCTACTTATTTATAATGATCATTAATTGGTGAACATTAAACAGCAACTAAAGTTGACAGTATCATAATAATTATATCATGATCAGTCATTGTTGTTCACAAGTTACAGAATGCAAATATTCTATTCCAGTACTGAGATATGACCTGTAAAGTGACGGGGTGTAGTTTATGCCCACATACCCTGTTTTCACAGGGCCAGTCACATATCAACTTGATACAAGGCCAGTTCATATTCAAGAATCTTTACAGGAACATTACTTTAATGTACTAGCATGGCATGCTAGGTAATCAAAATTAATAATGTGTAATAACTACCACAGGATAAAGTTAGCTAATGAACACTTCATAGAAATATCAGTTTGAAAGAATCTTTACAGGACATTATTTTAATGTTTTAGCATTTTTTATGTTATGCTAGCTAAACAAGTTAATGTATATAATAATGGCTACAACTCTGCTATGTGATGTTGTGACAATTAATAGTGTACATATGCAGTGTTGCATGCTATACTTCACACTCATGAACATATCTACAATGCATAATCTAAAATCATTCCAATGTTCTCCAACGGCCAATGTATGGGGCCTTGACATTTCTGCAGAATTGTGTCTCCAGAAGGCAGAAAATAGTATGACACAAGGAGACCGGTGTGGAATGCCACTTGTTTACTGATATACACTGCATCAGCTATGTTATAAGGTCAGCTGTACTATAATCCACACATGCACAAACAAAGCAAAGCCTTTGGCTGCAGTTTGGATGCGGCCACGCTTGCTCAGTGGATTAATACCAGGGGCGGATCCAGGAACTGGAAAGGGGAGGGGCACAAACAGACTAAGTTGTAGATGGTTGGGGAGAGTTGTTAAGTTTAAAGCAGCAAATAGTAGTGTCTTACTGTTGAAATTTACCTGTTTGGCCTATGCAGATGGTTGCGAAGTCTTACAAGCTATTCAAAAGGCTATAAATTTCTTAAATGCCAGCAACTCGATAATTACTTTTAGAGGCGCTTGATACGTACGAAGGTATTGGGTGACGATTTGATAGTTGCTTTGGTAGTTTGACTTTGGTTTCAGGTGAGGTTGCATGCAATAATATGCATATGTTTGATGAGTTGTATAAACTTTAGGCCTGACAAGGTTAATATTTCAATGAAAAGAATCACAGTTCCTCCACAGCATCGGGGCATCTTTGACCCGCCATTGAACACTGGAACATCTGTGCACTACTGAGTCAGTGCAGAGAACAGGGCTAGTAAACCAAAGGAGGCTGTACCATATTTCACAAGTGAAGGTGTGGGCACCTAAGTCCCACCTGCCGCACCTTCATCCACTATGATAGACATGGACAGTTGGAATTTACTTCCCCAGTTTACACAAGGTACCCATTGATCTTACAGTACACACACACATATATGTAACTGTCTCAATGAAAACCTGTCTAGTTCACACAAATATGCATTTTGAGAAAAATGAAATTTAAACTTTGCTTCATCAAGTATCCGACAACGAGCTAATCTTACAACTTTGTCACATTTATCTGGAACTAGTAGTGGGTGGCTTAAGGCTATTATTCCTCAAGTATCCCTCGTCCTGTTTGTAATCAGCCTGAATTCGTCAAATTTTTCTTACGTCAAAATTTCCTTGCGTACGGTAAACCCCAACAACTCGATAATTAATTTTAGAGGTGTTTGGTATGTACGACGGTACTGGGTGATGATTTGATTAGTTGCTTTGGTAGTTTGACTTTGGTTTCAGGTGAGGTTGCATGTAATAATATGCATATGTTTGATGAGTTGTATAAACTTTAGTCCTAACAAGGTATAATATTTCAATCAAAAGAATCACAGTTCCTCCACAGCATTTGGGGCATCTTTGATCCGCCATTGAACACTGGAACACCTGTGCACTACTGAGTCAGTGCAGAGGACAGGACTAGTATCTAAGCCAAAGGAGGCTATACCATGTTTTGCAAGTGAAGGTGTGGGCACCTAAGTCCCACCTGCCGGACCTTCATCTACTATGATAGACATGGACAGTTGGCATTTGCTTTCCCAGTTTACACAAGGTACCCATTGATGTTACAGTACAACACACACATATATGTAACTGTCTCAGTGAAATCCTGTCTAGTTCACACAAACATGCGTTTTGAGAAAAATGAAATTTAAACTTTGCTTCATCGAGTATCCGACAACAAGCTCATCTTACAGCTTTGTAACACTTATCTGGAAATAGTAGTGGTTGGCTTAAGGCTATTCCTCAAGTATCCCTCATCCCTGTAGAGAGTTTGTAGTCAGCCTTTGCGTATGGTTAGCAATTTACTTATTTCCACCGTCTCCACTTTGTATGTGCCTTTCTACTATTGACAATTGTGGTGACCATCTTCTTGAATGTGCTCATGGGCCTATGCGCATCCGTCGACATGATGCACTACTGCTTTGTCTCAGAGTCTTCCTGGGGTTCTTAAAGAACAATGGGTTTCAGGTGATGATCACTCCTACCCCGGTGATGTTTACCACCCAAATTTTCAGCACAGCCATCCTGCATACTTTGAAATTTCAGTTCATACCACTACTCAGGCTTCACGCATTCCATCCTCTCCTTCTTGTGCTGGAGTAGTTGCTGCAGCTGGAGAGTTGGCAAAGCATGAAAGACATTGGGACATTGTAGAGGACACAGGGTGTGACTTTATTCCCCTTGTGGTTGAAACGTATGGTGTGTGGTCTCAATTTGCCTTTCACATTCTTTACTTTAATGCTGATCACACCACAGCAAGAAGTGGTATTTCTATTTGAGTGGCCTGTAAGAACTTGCTGCAACAACTGTCAGTGTCACTTTGGTCCAACAATGCCAAAATGATTTTAATATACTGGGCCTTGCAGTATGGAGACACTGATTTCCCTGCTCTCAGTTTTGTAATTATAGTTTTAGCATAGTTATACGTTAGCTTGTAGTTTAGTTTCATAGCTAGTATATAGTTATTTTTGTTTGTTAGATATCTCAATAGATTTTCCATGGTTTGTGTGTTACGTATGTTTGCTTACGATGCGGTAGATGTAAACAAAACTGTCTCTGTTTTTTTTCAATGAAACCGTCTTCATACACCTATGTGCAAGGGACTGCAGGGCAAAGGCTATACCTTGATTGATCTGCCAATCCATTGTAAGCCAAATCCCAACTCTGTAGACTAATCCAAACGGAAGTTATGGCTATGAATGTAGTTTATTTTTAGTATAGTCACTGTATAAATTGGTATCCTTGGTCTCCCTACTTTCTAATGCTGTACTTCCAAAACTACTCACCATAATTGACTGAAACTTTGGTAAACAATTCATTGGACAATGCAGATACAGTGTAATGCTGAGAAAATAAAAGGGAATTTAGAAGTTGTGCCAATTAGACAGGTTTTTGCTGAGATGGTCACATACATAAAATCACATGTGCTTTTTGCCTGATACTGTGCTTCACTGTCAACTGGATGCTAAGGATAACCCATTTGATATTTGAAACAATTTATCTGGGTTGATGCAGTGTTGGTTATAGTGATATATAGCTATAACTTTACAAATTTACAATACAATTATTTGGCACTTTATTACTATTGGTGTACTATGTGTACACAGATGAATAAGATAAATTGCTAGCATTTTTGTCTACCAGGAAATCACTTAATATGATATTTATTGATTCTCAGTATCTCTTACCCTTCATAGCTTGGATGGTGTTCACACACATTGTATAAAAATAAAAAGTAGCCGGCAACTAAAAATTCAGAGTTGTTATCTGGATCAGTGAAGAATGGATACTGATATGTATACAATTAACTACTATTACATATTACCAGGAGCTTATGAGCTGCCGAAGGAGCATGAAACTTAAGCTGCCTGCTGGGTGCCATCGAAATTCAAATTCATTAGTGATTAGTTTCCATATAAGGAAACTAAAATCTCACTAGTCGACGTCGTATACTAATTGTGTGTGATACTCTTAGCAATTTATTCAAAAACTGTGACAATTTGGATTGTGATGGAACCAAGTTTCAGATATTACCAAAGTTTTAACATTGGATCATCATTATTCTCCTATGTTCTACATTCAGCCTAGCTGAATGCCTAATTAGTTAATTGTAATTCTAACTGACTAATAATTGGAATGCTTTTTAATGTAGTCTGCAAAAAGAAAAAAGGTGGCCAAATTACCAGCCAATTAAAGCTAAAAGAATTAATTATGAATGCAGTAAGGATGAATATAATACAAAACAGTCAATGATAAAGGTCTAATATTAAAACTTTGCTTATCATGGTTAATTGAATTGACATTTAATTCTTGGTTATTCTAGATTTCAACTTATGTGCTAACTGTTACTTTGATGGATGTACGGTTAAGTATAGTTTTTGAATGGATGACTTCACTTATTTTTGTTTGCATTTTTTGTTGTTGGTTCTTGAAGACTAGGATCCATACGTCTTAGTGTACATTTTCATGAACAGTTCATACCCACACTGTGACAGCTAGCTCCAAGGTCTCAAGGTGTTACTGTGAATACATTTTTTGATTATCTTGAAGTTTATCTTTAGAATAAGGGTTTAATTCATTCATTTTGAGACATGACATTTAGTCAATAGCATTATTTTGCTCCATACTCCAAAGCAGAGAGCAGTACATCCTATGTATTTCTTGTGGCTTCATCGTGTAAAATACCCTGCACATCTATGGTGTATGATGATATCAGATATATGCATAATGAGCTAATGGGAACTAGAGTAGTGTAAGGAAATGTAGAAATCTTATATTTGAGCAGAGATCAAAAGCCATGAAGCAGCCCAATGATGTCCTCAGTTTCCCAGCTTTCACCCAAATCAATAAAGCAACAGAAATCGCGTTGTGATAATCTCTACTTGATCAGTGTGTGGAGCCTCATATGTGACCCAGTCTGGGAAAATTGGTCTTATCGCCCATATCAGCAGATTTCAATTTTTACCCAGGACACAAAACTACATGAATAAACTATCTAATTCCACAATCAAAATCAGCTAGACTTGAGTGGTCTGGTTTTGCTGGCTACTTTTCCCAAGCCCAGTGATGGTCTGTACATGCGGTGGGGGCCTTAATGGAGCTCTGGTCAGCCTGGGGATGGTTGTATGTGGCTGTTCAGCTCTGTGGTGTTGAATAAGTACCTCTGCTATGAATTACCTTTCATTTTAGCCAGTTTTGAGCCCTGAATGGCCCCTAAACTTAGCTTAATTTATCCCTTGGCATTCCTTTTCAATTTTTGAACACCATCTTGCCTACCTTCCAGGCCCCCCTCCTCCCACCCTTTTTGGAGCTCGCCTGATACAGTCAATTTCAGTTTTAAAAGTATCTAAAATGGTGGGAAGCTTTGCTGTTGACTACTTGCACAGTGGATGCTCTGTAAAGTAAGGAATTGAATATTAATTTTACTATGTAGTGTAGCTGCAGACCTCCATTGCTTTGTTGCTTTTTATTTCTATGATTCTCACTCAAATACAAAATTTCTAATTTTCCTTACACTAGTTTGCACTGTAATAATTATTTAGCACTACATCAAAAGAAAGAATGGTGCCAGCCAGACATGAACTACTACAGAATAACTTAATGCACACCGTGACTAAATATCAACTACTGCATGGAGAGTGACATTGTCATTACTTTGTTTTCAGGTTTTTTCTATGTGCTATACTTCATTACAAATGAAGTGGCTCCTCTGCAATCAATCCAGTCCCAATTGTGATTAAATGCATTCACTGACTATCAGTTACTGGGTAGTTAACAGCCATTGCGCTTCATTTCAGGTATGTTCTACCCATTATACATGCAGCGTTACAAATAAAGAACAGCATGAAAAGTGCCTCTGCAATCCATTTACTACAGAAATCACGGACGATTCTTGTGACAACTAGCTGTACTGAAGCCACAATGTGTTACCACAAATCAACACCTATGTTGTAGTGGAGAAAGAGATGCGACATAAAGGAGGACGAAGGTAAGTCCATGACACATGCTGTGGTTTTTGAAAAGGCAAATCACAGGCTGAATCTGGATTATCTGGCTGATGCAAAGTCAAGCAGGAAAAAGTTCAAGCAGTTAGTATTAACAATAGTCAAGATATGCTTGGCTGAAGGAATCTGTCAGTCAGTAAGCAGAAAATTCTGTTTAATTAGAAATATTCTGTATAATCACGCTGGATGGGTTTCGGGTGACTTTGAGGGCTTGGGTGTGCCTAACCAGTGAACATGAATGATTATTTTGGGAAATAAAGACAAACTACCATGATCCCTAGTATACAGCACTACTGTACCTTATGATTAGTGAATGTGTGCATATGCAAATCATTTTAACTTGCAGAACAAGTAAAATGTACAAATAAAGACATAATTATTATTAGTAACAGAATAAAATGTGATATTCATTGATACAAAAAATCAATAACAATCATTTGCCACTACTCAAATACGGACAAGAATACTAATGTTTATTATACACATACATACATATATAGTTCATATGTTTACACATAACACTATCACTACGTAGGACATGAATCATATTGTATAACTACAGTATGAACAATATGAAACTTGATGACTTATTTTGTGCTGACTCTCATGGATGATATATACAAATATGACATTGCTACAATATTCACATAATATGCCAAACAGCTACGTATCTTGATAGAGGAACATCACTTATATAAATGTGAACTTAATTGTCTCACATGAAATAAATATTACTGTTTAGCTATAGTACATGCTTGAAATAGGAGGTAAATTATTTACTAACAATATTGTTTTTAAAATGAATACAAATGCTAGTAGATATCTCATGAAACGATTACATTGAGAAACAATAAATATTACACCGTGATTATCTTTGGGGTAGTTTTGCTCATCTCATTACAATTAGTATGTGGATTGTTCACTATAAGATAGCAGTTTTGTTTTTTTACATTATGTGGCTTCATCATGTCTACTACCCTGTACATTTACTGTGTATACTGATAGCAGATGTACTGGTATCCATGGGAACTACATGTAATAAAGACGGTGTAAGTCAGTCATTGTTGTTGACAGAATCCTACGTATGTATGTATACTCAATTTTTAGTCATTGTTCTTTACAAGGGTGCCATAATAACCTGTAGATGATGTAATACACAAGTTACTAGCCAGTGTTCTGTAGTTGCTGTAAAATGAAGAGGATAACATCAAATGTATATAATACTCTAGTTACAGATAACCTGGTAGCTAATAAACATGTAATTGTACAACTTGTTTTAAAGTGTGTATCTGTGTGTGCATGTGTGTTTCTGTGTGTGTTTGTCACATGTATTTGTGTGTACTTTCTTAATTATTTAAATAGCTATACAAATTTAATTTTTATGACATCAATAATATACCAGATACCACAGGACATAATTCAATGAAATGGCATATTCAAAGAATCTTCACAGGACATTATTTAATGTACTAGCATTTTTATGTCATGCTAGCTATATACAGGCATATAACTAATGAACACTTCATAGAAATATCAGTTTCCAAGAATCTTTACAGGAAAATTTATTTTAATATACTAGCATTTTTATGTCATGGTAGCTAATCTAATAATTTACCACAGGATGTAGCTACTGCAATACTTCATTAATCTTTTAAAGAAATATTATTTTAATATTATACTAGTCTAGCATTTTATGTCTGCATGCTAGCTGAGCAAATAATGTGGAATGATTATAATATATGTAGTTAGTCCTGATATGGGAGCATAATTTTGACCATAATGGGTGCTTTGAAGGATTAAGCATGATACTAAGTACTTTACCATACTGTAAACCAAATTTATTCTCTGCAAAAATGAATGCCATAGAAAAGGATTGTCACAGAAATTCTATTTATAGCTAGGGCTGGACGGTATTGACATTTTACTATCACGATATATTTTGGGGAAAATATCACGATATTACTAATCATGATATTTTGTTCATGATTATTTTGATATTATGAAACTACACCTACCTACACAAGTTAGTCAGTAGTGAGCACTAACATAGCTTAGTAGATGGGAAAATTCAGCTTAATAAATTTCTTTAGAACTGAGTTATGAGTTCATAGAATTGGATGTATGTGGAAGACCCTTTTCACAAATCCATTCACATAATAATATAATTTTATTATTGCCATGAATGAAATAGAGATTTAAGGTCCACTAGTATAGCTGCAGGTGTGGATTTTTCTTCATTTGTATAATAATATTCTCATCCCAGATTGTATCCAGTACTGATAACTACAGTGACACACTAACTGAAGCAGGGGTCACATTAACTATTGTAACTGCATGCCTTGGAGCCATTATGATATCACTGTATTATGCTGATCTACACATTTTAAAGTGTTCACATAAGCAAGTAGAAAACACCCTTGCTTTAAAAAAAATGTGTTTCCCCGATCAACCGGAACATTTAGAGACACGTAGCATAAGCATCGAATTAATCAAAGTAAGATATTACATTACACGTATTGTTTGATGAGCATGTAACTATTGTAATGGATGCCTGTAACGGACTAGATCTGCCTCAACCTCTCTAAAAGTGCGCAAAGCTGCAAACTAATTCTGACAGAGCGGGATCTTGACAGACCATTGAGCTTGATCCATTAGCTATGCTTTGAGAATAGCCTTTTAAGCAGTTCTCAAAAGTCCAGCTTATTATGCTAAAAATTATGCTTTCAAAATCAAGATTTTGCTCTAGAGTAGGCTCTTTAATTAGTAATTGTTATATCAGCCTTTCCTGACTGCTGTATTAGAGTAAGTGACCGCTCTATTAGAATATCTTGATCTCAATTCCATGAAGAATCAGTCAAGAAATAAGATCGCAGATTTCTTGATATGAAATGCAGGTGCAAAATGTGCTGTATTTTTGGTGTGTGCATTGCACATTAATTTATCTAAAGTCTCGAAAATTATCTTATTATGCTGGAATACTGCTTGATGATTTTGATAGCCTATTATGCTCAAAATTATGCTGGAAAAACTGGTAGGCCATTCCTTCTACACTTAAAACAATTTAACAGCATAATCTTTCCTGTTCTGACCTGTATAAATATTGTCAAAAACTTATTTTCAAAGCGACAAACAATATTTCTTAGTAGAAAATATTCACAAGCATAAATAATATGTCATGTAGATAATTTGTTTATATTGGTTGAGGCAGCCAGGAAGAAGTGGGTTATAAATGTTGTTATTAATTTATTACACCAATAAAGTGTAAACAACTTTATGGTAAGATAGTTACATGGATGATAGCACTTGAATATTATTATTTCATAGACAATTAACATTTCTCAGAAGTAGTTATGTAACAATCAGTACAGCATAACATCAACCAGCAGTCATCAATACTATACAGTACTTGTACATACGCATGGCATGCTCTCCATAATACTATAACATTTCCAATACAGTCTATGACTACAATACAGTACTTACACTATACAGTCACTATGTTATTATACTGTGTATGGAGTATACCCACTAGGTTGTCTACTGACTACAAGCTACTGTCATTAAATGCTAAATATTAATGAAGTCATATGATCCCATGATATTAATTTTATTGGTGGCAGAAACACAAACACAAAGTAGTCAAATGCTGTGCTACACTTAAACTTAGGTCTACTTTAGTAACAGTCAAGTACTTTGCAAATCACATGTCACACTGTAAACATAATTTGTTCAGATAAAGAGCCTGGCAATACTACTTGTTTATAGTGACCATTAATTGGTGAGCATTAAACAGCAACTAAAGTTGGCGGTATCATAATAATTATATCATGGTCAGTCATTGTTGTTCACAATTGTGACACCATACAAACTTGTTGGAATTAGCAGCTGATGTAGTACTACATCATGTGAATGACATCATTAGTTCCACTTTGGTGACTGAAATACATATCATCTTGATACAAGGTCAGTCCATATTTAAAGAATCTTTACAGGAACATTATTTTAATGTACTAGCACCTTTATGTCACACTAGTTCATCAAATAATGTGTAATGGCTTCCACAGGACATAGCTAATCAGTTTCAAAGAATCTTTCACAGAAATATTATTTTAATAATGCACTAGAATTTTATGTCCTTGTTAGCTGAACAAAGTTAATGTGTAATCAATTCATGATTATTCTTGGCACCAGGCTGTTATTAATAGTTACCTAATAATAGCGGAGAATCTTTGCCTATAGAGAATAACAACAAATTACAGAGTTTTGCAGAGAGAATGTCTTTGGGCTAATTTTTGTAGGCCCTATCATGTGTTGGATGCTCTCATCTTTATTATTAACTGTTGCTATTATGCTGGCAAAATTTTAACCATAACAGATGCTTTGGAGTATCAAGCATAATGCTAAGTACTTTATAATACGTACATAGATTTTGCCATATTGTAAATCAGGTTGGTTTCTGTGAAAAAAGCATGTCAAAAATATGGAATGTCATAGCTGTTCTGTTTATAGTATCACATACTTAGTTAGACCACTAATTTCCTACTTTCCCACACACACACACACACAACACACACACACACACACACACACACACACAGAGAAAGTTATTATGTGTCTTTATCAAGTGAACTGTTTAAACAGGAAGTAACATCAAAACTTTGAACAACAATGGTTTACCATGATATAGGATATGTAGTGTCAACATTAATTACTGATTAATATTGACCAGTCTGTGGCTGGTGTGGTAAGGTAGTCACATGGAAGATTGCACTTGAATGTCATTTCTCAGAAATAGTTATGTAACACTATAGCTAGGGAATAACCATTATTCACTATTGACCGTATAATACCCTATTGAATGGTGTGTTCACAAAGAACGGATATCAATCAGAATTAATAGTAGCAGTAGCCTGTAGAGGGACTATTGAAAGAAGATGTTGCCTGGTACAGGTGGAATTTAGGTTGTAAATTGAATTAAAGAGTATCGAATATCATAAAGGAATAAAACACATGTATTATCAACAAGCTACCAGGGTATAGGCTGGAATTACATTTATCAGATGATTTAGGCCTTCTATGGAGACAGGATCCCATCGACCATCTGCAACCCATGGGCAGCTTGTCGATTTAATGATTCAAGTACGTTAATCTTTTTAGCAGTGTGGAGATTCCACACTTGAGCTGCATACTCAAGGACTTGCCATACATTAAATTTATAAGTAACAGACTTTGCAACAGAAGAGCAACCCCAGAATGAATGATGCATAAAATTTAGACACACTATAGTACATACCCACATTTGTCTCCCGTCAGGAAATATCTGTTATGTGATGTTATGGTAGTTAATGGTGTACATAAATGGTATTGTGTGCTACACTTCACACTCATGAACATATCTGCAATATCATAATCTGAAATCACTCCGGTGTCCTCCAAAGGCCTCTACAGTGACGTATGGGTCTTGACATACCTACAGAAGTCTGTCTCCAGAAGGAAGACTAAGAAACAGTTGGTGTGAAAATTATTAGCCAGGTAGTTTAGCTATAATTATGATGATGGTATTATTTTAAACTTGTTCAAGCATCCCAAAGATCAGGTTACACTGAAATGTCATCACACATGAGATCTCATGATCTCTCAAGTGCATTTGGATTCTAGAAAGGCTGCTGGTACTGCTTTCTCAATACAGCTTTGCATTAGTAAAAGTCATATGGGTGATTACAGGCAAGCTGGAGGTTTGATTGTTGGTGAGTGTTCATATGTGACCTAATTTTTGAAAACCTTCCTTTAGGGCACAATGTATACATTTGTAGATAAATGGTATTTATATTTTAGACAGTTACGTGGGTAAAACTTTCCCAAAAGATGGAGATTTTTATGGCCTATTAAGTAGAGGTGCACCGGTATGACTTTTAACTAATAATATTTCTGATATAACCGATATTAATATTATCAAGCTAATGTAAGACAGCTTGCAATAATAGATATGCAGTTTTTGAATGGAGGACTAATTCACTTATTTTTGTTTGTAGGTTCTTGAGGACTAGGATCCACAAGTCTTAGTGTACATTCTCATGAATACGCACTGTGACTGCTGGCTCCAAGGTCTCAAGGTGTTACTGCGAATGCATTCTTTGAGTATCTTGAAGTTTACCTTTAGAATGAGGGTTTAATTCATTCATTTTCAGACATGACAATTACTCATAGCATTATTTTGCTCCATACTGCATAGCAGTGAGCAATACATCCTATGTACGTATTTCTTGTGGCTTCATCATGCAAAATACCCTGCAAATCTACAGTGTATGCTGATATCAGATGTACACATAATGAGCTAATGGGGACTAGACATGTATAAAGAAAATGTAGAAATTTTATATCTGAATAGGGATCAAAAGCCATGAAACAGCCCAATGATGTCCTCAGCTTCCCAGCTTTCACCCAAATCAATAAAGCAACAGAAATCTCATTATATCTACTTGATCAGTGTGTGCAGCCTCATAATTATTATGTTGTTATGGTGGCATACGTTGGGAGGAAGGAAGGCGATAGGACGCACTACGACTGAGATTGACTGATAATCTTAATGGTATTATTACTCACGTAGTATGTTAATGGACATAAAATTCCCATTTCAGTCTGTACTGGGAATTAAATATTAATCTTACTATGTAATATTATCTGCAGACCTCCATTGCTTTGTTGCTTTTTATTTCTATGATTTTTACTCAAATACAAATTTTTTAGTTTTGCTTACACTAGTTTACACTATAATTTTTACATCAAAAGAAAGAATGGTGCCAGCCAGACATAAACTATTATAGAGTAACTTAATGTGGTACACCCTGACTAAATATCAATTACTGGAAAGTGACATTGTCGTTACTTTAGGTTGAAGGAAGAAAATCCATCCCTCCTGGAGGAGACTGAGTGTGGCACCGACTAGACATTCGGTGACCTGCAGTTCAAATCCTGGGGTTGGAGGGATTTTTTTCCTTACTTTGGCCCTTTTCTGTTGCACCTTTTCAACTATAAGTCACTAAGTCTAAGTCCTTGAAATTAGGTTAGGTAATCCTAAGGCTGCAGCACATGTTGCTGTATGACCTTCAGTGCTGGTCATTGTAAAGCACTAATACAAGACAATACAATACTTTGTTTTCAGTTTTTTTCTACCTAGCTGTTATACTGTTACTAATCATGATATTTTGACCATGATTATTTTGATATTATGAAACTACACCTACCTACACAAGTTAGTCAGTAGTGAGCACTTACATAGCTTAGTAGATGGGAAAATTCAGCTTAATGAATTTCTTTAGAACTGAGTTATGAGTTCATAGAATTGGATGTATGTGGAAGACCCCTTTTCACAAATCCATTCACATAATAATATAATTTTATTATTGCCATGAATGAAATACAGATTTAAGGTCCACTAGTATAGCTGCAGGTATGGATTTTTCTTCATTTATAATATTCTCAACCCAGATTTTATCCAGTACTGATAACTACAGTGACACACTTAATCAGGGTTCACATTAATTATTGCTACTGCATGCCTTGGAGCCATTATGATATCACTGTATTATGCTGATCTACACATTTTAAAGTGTTCACATAAGCAAGTAGAAGACCCTTGCTTTAAAAAATGGACTAGATCTGTCTCAACCTCTCTAAAAGTGTGCAAACTAATTCTGACAGAGTGGGATCTTGACTGACCATTGGGCTTGAGCAAATTATTCTTTAAAAATAGCCTATTATGCTTTTGAGCATTGCTCAAATATCCAGCCTGTTATGCTAAAAATCATGCTTCCAAAATCAAGATTATGCTCTAGAGTAGGTTATTTAATTAGAAATAATAACATCAACCTTTCCTGACTGCTGTATTAGAGTAAGTGGCTGCTATATTATAAGAGTATCTTGATCTCATTTCCATGAAGAATCAGTCAAGAAATAAAATTGCAAATTTCTTGATATGAAATGCAGGTGCAAAATTTGCTGTATTTTTGGTGTGTGCATTGCACATTAATTTATCTAAAGTCTTGAAAATTATCTTATTATGCTGGAATACTGCTTGATGATTTTGATAGCCTATTATGCTCAAAATTATGCTGGAAAAACTGGTAGGCCATTCCTTCTACACTTAAAACAATTTAACAGCATAATCTTTCCTGTTCTGACCTGTATAAATATTGTCAAAAACTTATTTTCAAAGTGACAAACAATATTTCTTAGTAGAAAATATTCACAAGCATAAATATGTCATGTAGATAATTTGTTTATATTGGTTGAGGCAGCCAGGAAGAAGTGGGTTATAAATGTTGTTATTAATTTATTACACCAATAAAGTGTAAACAACTTTATGGTAAGATAGTTACATGGATGATAGCACTTGAATATTATTATTTCATAGTCAATTAACATTTCTCAGAAGTAGTTATGTAACAATCAGTACAGCATAACATCAACCAGCAGTCATCGATACCATACAATACTTGTACATACGCATGGCATGCTCTCCATAATACTATAACATTTCCAATACAGTCTATGACTACAATACAGTACTTACACTATACAGTCACTATGTTATTATACTGTGTATGGAGTATACCCACTAGGTTGTCTACTGACTACAAGCTACTGTCATTAAATGCTAAATATTAATGAAGTCATAGGATCCCATGATATTAATTTTATTGGTGGCAGAAACACAAACACAAAGTAGTCAAATGCTGTGCTACACTTAAACTTAGGTCTACTTTAGTAACAGTCAAGTACTTTGCAAATCACATGTCACACTGTAAACATAATTTGTTCAGATAAAGAGCCTGGCAATACTACTTGTTTATAGTGACCATTAATTGGTGAGCATTAAACAGGAACTAAAGTTGGCGGTATCATAATAATTATACCATGGTCAGTCATTGTTGTTCACAATTGTGACATCATACAAACTTGTTGGAATTAGCAGCTGATGTAGTACTACATCATGTGAATGACATCATTAGTTCCACTTTGGTGACTGAAATACATATCATCTTGATACAAGATCAGTCCATATTTAAAGAATATTTACAGGAACATTATTTTAATGTACTAGCACCTTTATGTCACACTAGTTCATCAAATAATGCGTAATGGCTTCCACAGGACATAGCTAATCAGTTTCAAAGAATCTTTCACAGAAATATTATTTTAATAATGCACTAGAATTTTATGTCCTTGTTAGCTGAACAAAGTTAATGTGTAATCAATTCATGATTATTATTAGCCTTCTTGGCACCAGGCTGTTATTAATAGTTACCTAATAATAGCGGAGAATCTTTGCCTATAGAGAATAACAACAAATCACAGAGTTTTGCAGAGAGAATGTCTTTGGGCTAATTTTTGTAGACCCTATCATGTGTTGGATGCTCTCATCTTTATTTTTAACTGTTGCTATTATGCTGGCAAAATTTTAACCATAACAGATGCTTTGGAGTATCAAGCATAATGCTAAGTACTTTATAATACGTACATAGATTTTGCCATATTGTAAATCAGGTTGGTTTCTATGAAAAAAGCATGTCAAAAATATGGATTGTCATAGCAGTTCTGTTTATAGTATCACATACTTAGTTAGACCACTAATTTCCTACTTTCTGAAACACACACACACACACACACACACGCACACACACACACGCACACGCACACAAAGTTATTATGTGTCTTTATAGTGAACTGTTTAAACAGGAAGTAACATCAAAACTTTGAACAACAATGGTTTACCATGATATAGGATATGTAGTGTCAACATTAATTACTGGTTAATATTGACCAGTCTGTGGCTGGTGTGGTAAGGTAGTCACATGGAAGATTGCACTTGAATGTCATTTCTCAGAAATAGTTATGTAACACTATAGCTAGGGAATAACCATTATTCACTATTGACCGTATAATACCCTATTGAATGGTGTGTTCACAAAGAACGGATATCAATCAGAAGTAATAGTAGCAGTAGCCTGTAGAGGGACTATTGAAAGAGGATGTTGTCTGGTACCGGTGAAATTTAGGTTGTAAATTGAATTAAAGAGTATCGAATATCGTAAAGGAATAAAACACATGTATTATCAACAAGCTACCAGGGTATAGGCTGGAATTACATTTAATCAGATGATTTAAGCCTTCTATGGAAGACAGGATCCCATCGACCATCTGCAACCCATGGGCAGCTTGTCGATTTAATGATTCTAGTACGTTAATCTTTTTAGCAGTGTGGAGATTCCACACTTGAGCTGATACTCAAGGACTTGCCATACATTAAATTTCTAAGTAACAGACTTTGCAACAGAAGAGCAACCCAAGAATGAATGATGCATAAAATTTAGACACACTATAGTACATACCCACATTTGTCTCCTGTCAGGAAATATCTGTTATGTGATGTTGTGGTAGTTAATGGTGTACATAAATGGTATTGTGTGCTACACTTCACACTCATGAACATATCTGCAATATCATAATCTGAAATAACTCCGGTGTCCTCCAAAGGCCTCTACAGTGACGTATGGGTCTTGACATACCTACAGAAGTCTGTCTCCAGAAGGAAAACTAAGAAACAGTTGGTGTGAAAATTATTAGCCAGGTAGTTTAGCTATAATTATGATGATGGTATTATTTTAAACTTGTTCAAGCATCCCAAAGATCAGGTCACACTGAAATGTCATCACACATGAGATTACACGATCTCTCAAGTGCATTTGGATTCTAGAAAGGCTGCTGCTACTGCTTTCTTAATACAGCTAAGCATTAGTAAAAGTCGTATGGGTGATTACAGGAAAGCTGGAGGTTTGATTGATTGGTGAGTGTTTATATGTGACCTAATTTTGGAAAACCTTCCTTTTGGGCACAATGTATACATTTGTAGATAAATGGTATTTATATTTTAGACAGTTACGTGGGTAAAACTTTCCCGAAAAATGGAGTTTTTATGGCCTATTAACAGTGTTGGGAGTAACGCGTTACTTATGCAACGCATTATGTAATATTATTACTTTTGTGGTAACTAAGTAATTTAATGAAATACGCTATAAAAACAGGTAATATAACTCAAGTTACTCTTTACTTACAAATGTAACGCGTTACCTAAGTATGATAGTTACTGTAACAAATTTGATATTACGTAATATTATTATTACAAGTAACAAAGTTACCAATCTTGTTAGTAATCCACTGAGTAATGCCTAGCCACAATGAAGTAGTGAAGCCGACTGAATGAAGCTTATTCACCAGCTTCTTTCTTATAACCAAGATTTGCACATTGTCCAACAACACAATCATGCCACGTGATAAGGTGATAGTTTCACACATGACAGCTTAAGGCTGTGGACACAAAGTAATATAATATGTAACATTATTATAGTTACTTTATTTTATGAGTAATATGTAACTGTAACTAAATAGTTCAGTTGCAAGTAATATGGAATATGTAACTAGTTACTTTTAAAAGTAACTTGCCCAACGCTGCCTATTAAGTAGAGGTGCACCGGTATGACTTCTGATATAACCGATATTAATATTATCAAGCTGATGTAAGACAGCTTGCAATCATAATATGATAAACAAAGCTGATTCAATATAGTAGCATAGATCAACATGTTGTCTAACTATTTTCACTCTAAATTCATTTGAACTTTGAACAACAGTGTGACAGTGTGGAATATTGAATAACAGCTGACATCACATAAACTGGGGTTGCTAGGACATTACTAGAGCATGAGTGCCGATCAATAGATGTTTATGTCTATTTGTATTCACTGTAGAAGTCTGTTTCCAGAAAGCAGAGCTGGCAAGATCAAGTTAATTCAAGGCTAGCATGAAAATTGCGGGTGGTTCTATGTGTATCTTGTCCTTACAATACATCATCATTACATCATTGTGTAATTGTTTAGTATATACCACAGTAGTAGGAAAGTGTAGTTAATAGTAACACTGGTAATATGGGTAACACTGGTAACATGGGTAGCACTGGTAACATGGGTAGCACGGGTAGCACTGGTAACATTGGTAGCATGGGTAGCACTGGTAACATGGGTAGCACTGGTAACATGGGTAGCACTGGTAACATGGGTAGCACTGGTAACATTGGTAGCACTGGTAGCATGGGTAGCACTGGTAACATGGGTAGCACTGGTAGCACTGGTAACATGGGTAGCACTGGTAACATGGGTAGCACTGGTAGCATGGGTAGCACTGGTAACATTGGTAGCACTGGTAGCATGGGTAGCACTGGTAACATGGGTAGCACGGGTAGCATGGGTAGCACTGGTAACATGGGTAGCACTGGTAGCATGGATAGCACTGGTAACATGGGTAGCACTGGTAATATGGGTAGCATGGGTAGCACTGGTAACATGGGTAGCACTGGTAACATTGGTAGCATGGGTAGCATGGGTAGCACTGGTAACATGGGTAGCACTGGTAACATGGGTAACACTGGTAACATGGGTAGCACTGGTAGCACTGGTAACATGGGTAGCACTGGTAACATGGGTAGCACTGGTAACATTGGTAGCACTGGTAGCATGGGTAGAACTGGTAACATGGGTAGCACTGGTAACATGGGTAGCACTGGTAACATGGGTAGCACTGGTAACATGGGTAGCATGGGTAGCACTGGTAACATGGGTAGCACCGGTAACATGGGTAGCACTGGTAACATGGGTAGCATTGTTAGCATGGGTAGCACTGGTAACATTGGTAGCATGGGTTGCACTGGTAACAGGGGTAGCATTGGTAACATGAGTAGCACTGGTAGCATGGGTAGCACTAGTAACATGGGTAGCACTGGTAGCGTGGGTAGCACTGGTAACATGGGTAGCATAGGTTGCACTGGTAACAGGGGTAGCACTGGTAGCATGGGTAGCACTGGTAACATTTGGTAACATGGGTTGCACTGGTAACATGGTAACATGGGTAGCACTGGTAACATGGGTAGCACTGATAGCATGTACGCAGCAGTACTGTAATTATCACACAGCAGTACTGGTACATTATCACTTGTAAAGCAAGTTTAATTCAAGACTTTACCCAGTGTTCACTTCATGGGTAGCACTGTTTGGACACACATGCCAATAGACACCACTTTCCCAGTCTCAGGTTATAGCTCATTGTAAAAGAAAAATTTTTAACAACTGTAGCAGAGAGAACTGTGTTACGCTATCGTGAACCGACTTTTACTTTAAGGCATTACTAATGTCCATTTGATCCCATTGGGGTTGAAATAGCTCAAACAAATGAGAAGTTATAATCA
The DNA here is from genome assembly GCF_963678975.1 of Dysidea avara. NCBI lineage: Eukaryota > Metazoa > Porifera > Demospongiae > Dictyoceratida > Dysideidae > Dysidea > Dysidea avara. The sequence continues at coordinate 44,189,261 of NC_089273.1, forward strand.
GTCAAACTGAAGGGTATAAAGGTCCCTTCCTTGCAGATTCCATCACATATATACACTTTATGTACTGTTATGGTATACCAAGAGTCCATAATCTAATACAGCATTTCTCCATCAACAAGAGTCCATTGAGCTAATTAGAAGTGCTGATTGTTACCATATGACCACATTTTATTTATATTCATTTCAAAGAAGCCTTGTATTAAAGGGAGTCAAAGAGCTTAAAGGGCTGCCAGGGCTGCTTGCCAGCTGGAGGGCAGCCATTCAAAGACATTGGAATGTAATAAGATGGTTTGGTGGTAGCCATTGGTTAATTAATTGATAGTTTGGTAGTGACCACAGACCAAACCCCAGCAGACAGTGGGGTAATCTACTTGTATTGAAGTGCAAAGTGCTCTTATTACAGTAGTATCATTGAGTACCATCATTTAACAGGTATATAGTGAGTAAGTGACTGCATTTATACATACTCTAATGGATGATTCGAAGTCACAGATTATCCAATTATGAACAGGGCTTGGCCCCAGCAGGTTCAGATAAACAAAGTCCCACTGTAGATAAAATGTGGTCATACAGGACAGAGTAGACATCTCTTCTTTCATAGACTTTTGATGAATACACATGTGATACACACACTTGATTTGTACATACATTAATGATACACACTTCATGTACTTACGAGGAGTACCTTAGTGATACACATGTGATGTACTTATGATGTGAACCTTAATGATACACTTGTGATACACACTTCAAGTACTCACGATGTGTACCTTAGTGATACACTTGTGATACACACTTCAAGTACTCATGATGTGTACCGTACTGATACACATGTGATGTACTCATGCTGTGCACCTTAATGATACACTTGTGATACACACTTCAAGTACTCATTATATGTACCTTAGTGGTACACATGTGATGTACTCATGCTGTACACCTTAATGATACACTTGTGATACACACTTCAAGTACTCATGATGTGTACCTTAGTGATACACATGTGATGTACTCATATGTGCACCTTAATGATACACTTGTGATACACACTTCAAGTAGTCATGATGTGTACCTTAGTGATACACATGTGATGTACTCATGATGTGCACCTCAATGATACACTTGTGATACACACTTCAAGTACTCATGATGTGTACCTTAGTGATACACATGTGATGTACTCATGATGTGTACCTCAATGATACACTAGTGATACACACTTCAAGTAGTCATGATGTGTACCTTAGTGATACACATGTGATGTACTCATGCTGTGCACCATAATGATACACTTGTGATACACACTTCAAGTACTCATGATGTGTACCTTAGTGATACACATGTGATGTACTCATGATGTGTACCTCAATGATACACTAGTGATACACACTTCAAGTAGTCATGATGTGTACCTTAGTGATACACATGTGATGTACTCATGCTGTGCACCTTAATGATACACTTGTGATACACACTTCAAGTAGTCATGATATGTACCTTAGTGATACACATGTGATGTACTCATGCTGTGCACCTTAATGATACACTTGTGATACACACTTCAAGTACTCATAATGTTCACCTTAATGATACACTTGTAATACACACTTCAAGTACTCATGATGTGCACCTTAATGATACACTTGTGATGTACTCATGTTGTGCACCTTAATGATACACTTGTAATACACACTTCAAGTACTCATGATGTGTACCTTAGTGATACACATGTGATGTACTCATGATGTGCACCTTAATGATACACTTGTGATGCACACTTCAAGTAGTCATGATGTGTACCTTAGTGATACACATGTGATGTACTCATGATGTGCACTTCAATGATACACTTGTGATACACACTTCAAGTAGTCATGATGTGTACCTTAGTGATACACATGTGATGTACTCATGATGTGCACCTTAATGATACACTTGTGATACACACTTCAAGTAGTCATGATGTGTACCTTAGTGATACACATGTGATGTACTCATGATGTGCACTTCAATGATACACTTGTGATACACACTTCAAGTAGTCATGATGTGTACCTTAGTGATACACATGTGATGTACTCATGATGTGTACCTCAATGATACACTAGTGATACACACTTCAAGTAGTCATGATGTGTACCTTAGTGATACACATGTGATGTACTCATGCTGTGCACCTTAATGATACACTTGTGATACACACTTCAAGTAGTCATGATGTGTACCTTAGTGATACACATGTGATGTACTCATGCTGTGCACCTTAATGATACACTTGTGATACACACTTCAAGTACTCATAATGTGCACCTTAATGATACACTTGTAATACACACTTCAAGTACTCATGATGTGCACCTTAATGATACACTTGTGATGTACTCATGTTGTGCACCTTAATGATACACTTGTAATACACACTTCAAGTACTCATAATGTGCACCTTAGTGATACACATATGATGTACTCATGTTGTGCACCTTAATGATACACTTGTAATACACACTTCAAGTACTCATGATGTGCACCTTAATGATACACTTGTGATACACACTTCAAGTACTCATGATGTGTACCTTAGTGATACACATGTGATGTACTCATGCTGTGCACCTTAATGATACACTTGTGATACACACTTCAAGTAGTCATGATGTGTACCTTAGTGATACACATGTGATGTACTCATGCTGTGCACCTTAATGATACACTTGTGATACACACTTCAAGTAGTCATGATGTGTACCTTAGTGATACACATGTGATGTACTCATGCTGTGCACCTTAATGATACACTTGTGATACACACTTCAAGTACTCATGATGTGCACCTTAATGATACACTTGTAATACACACTTCAAGTACTCATGATGTGCACCTTAATGATACACTTGTGATACACACTTCAAGTACTCATGATGTGTACCTTAGTGATGCACATATGATGTACTCATGCTGTGCACCTTAATGATACACTTGTAATACACACTTCAAGTACTCATGATGTGCACCTTAATGATACACTTGTAATACACACTTCAAGTACTCATGATGTGCACCTTAATGATACACTTGTGATACACACTTCAAGTACTCATGATGTGTACCTTAGTGATACACATGTGATGTACTCATGCTATGCACCTTAATGATACACTTGGATACACACTTCAAGTACTCATGATGTGTACCTTAGTGATACACACGTGATGTACTCATGATGTGCACTTCAATGATACACTTGTGACCACACAATTCACGATGTGTACCTTAATGATGTACTCATGATGTGTACCTCAGTGATACACATTTGATGTACTCAAGCTGTGCACCTTAATGATACACTTGTGATGCACACTTTAAGTACTCATGATATGTACCTTAGATGATACACATGTGATGTACTCATGAGATGTCTATGGTGCATTCATTGTAAGTTTTAGAAAACTACAATATTTGTAACTTTGCTTTGTTTGTCTACAACTTTGCATTCTGCTTTGCAAGTATATGTGACCAGATCTGTGATTAGGAGTCTTATAGCCTTTCCAATTGTGAACGCATCAAGTAAAAATGGAACCTTAGACATACTTTAAAAAAACCTGTTACTTTAGACTCATCTTGTGCAATGCATTGACTGTTCACATACCAAAAATGGTAAGGATATGAGGTATAGAACCCATAGTTTTTCAGCCCGTAACTGAAAGGACACACACGTCATTAATTGATGACAATTGTATACGTACATACAGTTATAAAATGAAAGCCAACGTTTGTTTGAAATAAAAGTAGTGTACATGTGTTTAAGATTAGCAAGTTTGGTTGCTGATATTTGTTTGGTACAATTTTTTTCCTTGTAGGTATCATCTTTAGTGCATAACACATTTTCATCAATACTTCGATCACTTTGCAGGTGTATAGTAGAATTGGTATAGCTTCCAGTATAGCAGAGCTTCCGTACTTTGCTGACAACCTTTCCAGTTGCTGAATTTTTTACAAACAGGAAGTCATAGAGGCTACGAATACCCGAAAATTTGGAGTATTTTGATAGCTTATTTCGCCAGTCTGACACAATACTACCATCATCAACAATAACTTCGGCATAAGGAAGGATTACTTTTTGTAGCTCTTCTGTAGTAAATACATCACTTTTATTGTATGTTTTTGAAATTTTTGAAAACAACAAATCAGGAACACATTTGGTGTGACCTGGAATCATGAATGACACACGAATAAAATCTAGTTTACCTTGCTGAATCAATTCCATAGCCCAAGCCATTGTAAAACAGTTTTTATTAGTGCTAGAAGCATTATCCAAAAACAAATGTACCCGACGCACAAAATCTGGTAAACCAGCAAGGTAATGAGTGAGATAGGAAACTGTATGGTCTGTATTCTTTGGACTAATTCTTTCATCAAACAAGTACACTGCAGCTTTATTGGTGGCATGATTGACAATGCCAAACACATCGTGGTTGAGTTTCTGAAAATAGTAGGTGCTACCAGGCTGAGGTGACTCACCCCAGTAAGGAACTAGCTTTCCCATTTGGTAGTCTGCACTTACAACAAGGTTAAATTTGTGCTTCAATGTTGCTAATTCCCTATCCTCAGTTTCTGTAAGGCAAGGCTTCTCAACAAACTCTAAAATTCTTTCCCACTCATCAGCGCACTGTACAGTGACTTTCTGATAGTAGTCGTGTGCTCCTTTGGCTTCTTCACGATGTATCTCTAGTGAATGTTTCATACCACTTAATTCATCTTCCAAGTGCTTCAGATCATCGGGCAAGGTATCAGAAGATTGTTTCTTACGATTTATGGTAGTCTGTTGTGAGGAAATCTTTGTCTTCATTTCTGCACAAGTATCACAATAGTCTTCTTGATGCAGACAAACCGCATGTTTAGGTCGATGCTTCTTAAGCCAGTTATGGGATGAAGCATTGGAACACTCTCCTTTGCCAGCCTCATGTTGTGATCGGTTGAATTCTCCTACAACTGATCGTCTAGCATGTTCTTCATAGTTGGCAATACCAGTTTTAGGAGTTTGTATTGTAGAAAAATTTGGAAGAAAGTAAAATGTTGGACCAGTAGAGTCTGCACTACGGCCATTCGGCTGACTGTTAGCATCAACAAATTCTAGAAAATCATTCATAACTCATGTCTTGGTATAATTAGATACTTTTCCACTGTTTCCGTGTCTTGAATGGGGAGTTCTAACATCAACTGTGGCAGATGGATCAAGAAACCTCCACCATTTCTTAAAACTAACATCTAAACCTTCTGGCATCACAACATACTCACCAAGATGTTCCTTTTCAACTTCACCTTTTGACATACTCTGTAATGGCTCCTTAAACTGTTTTCTCTTTATAACTCTTTGACGAGCAATCCTTTGCTTGGATACCCCAAAGGCGATTCTAACACATGCACAACAGAAAAGATAGTTCCCCATGGCGTCAAACATGTTCTCTCTTAACCAGTCATTCTGGCGCTTCACATCCCGATAATGTGTACCAGGCTTTTTGGGGTTGGGATTAACCTTCTTCTTTTTCTTTAGTTCAGTGCCTTGATGAACTAACTGCTTAAATATATCGGCGTATCAGAGAAGAACAGGCTCACATTTTGAACAAACACTTTGCGTAGTAGTTCCCGCACTGTCGTCAAGGCTGGTCCCGCTGGTGTCATTTGAACTACCTTCTGAAAACGAAGTTTCCAGGGACGGTGTATGGCAGTATGGATGCCTTGATGCTCCACCTAAGTAGCGCTCTTTTTGTTCCTTTCTTCTTTCCTTCCTTCTTGTTACTTTCGGCGTGGATTCCACATGTCTTAAACGGCACGGAAATATGCGGTAATATTAATAAATATACCCAAATATCCGTGTAGTACGCGAAAATATATTTCTAAACTTTCCTAGTTCAATTATCTCAAAAAGTATAAACGCGTCTAAGGTTCCGTTTTTACTTGATGCATTCACAATTGCATATACTTGGTAATCCATAACTTGAGTCTTGACATGTAAGTATGGTACCAGCCTGAAATTTGTTCACTTTACACTCCTAACATAGTAATATTCCTGGATGTAATTTTAAAACAATAAGTTAAACACATATCAGTTATAACTCACCAAAATTTGCAAAATTTGGAAAGGCTATAAGACCCCTTTTCGCTGATCCAATCACGTATATAAAAAAATATGGAATAAATTCTGAGATCACTCAGTGGCCATGCAGTGATCTGTACTTACCATTAAGGCGATCTGCCTAAAGGGGCCTAGATTTGTAAGTTCATATGAGTTAGAAATGCTACTAAGCCAATTGTATATTTGCACTTTTTATATGCAGCTGTATAGCTACAGTACAATGTCTCCAGTATTTACACATGTTTCCAGGATTACTTTTACTTATACCCATATCACCATTGTTATCCGTATTACCATTACGTATGGATTCACCAGCTATAATTCAATATGTAAAAGGTTAACAAATGTTCAAGTATACTGGAGGTCTGGCTGATGAAGCCACTATCTTTTACAAATGTCTGGCTTCTCTTTTGTCCAATGAGTGGGGGGATAGTTACTCAGTTACTCTAGGCTGGCTCAGTTGCCGTCTTTCTTTGCTGCACTCTGCTATTGCCTGTATCCATGGTGCTTGATCATCATCTGGTCACTTTGACAGAACTTCACCTCCAATGGATCTGGTTAGAGTGGAATCACGCTTAAAGAACTGATTTCTGTATGAGCTTTCTGTTTTGTTTATTGTACTTGTGTATTTACCATTTTAAAAAGTATACTGCAGACATACTAGTAGTCATTAATCTCTGATTCTATACTGACTGAATTAGGGATTAAGCAACATCTGCTAGTAAATTAAATATGCAGGTATAGGAAATACAAGCCTATATCTCAAGTAATAACACTAGCTTTGATTCAGGATGCCAATGCGGTCTATCTGAAAACTGCTTCTCAATCCAACACAAATCATACAATCAGACTTACAGGAGTTCAACAGTCTAGATTTGCTTAAAAGCATGGTGATAAAGAATGATTCATCATTTTACAAAACAATATTGTGTACAAGGAATCCCAGAAGTTCAGTCAGCACATGAAAGTACAAATATACTAGAGTTTTACTAATCGGAGCGGTGATTTCTAGAACCCGGTGATTGCTAGAAGCTGATAATTAGCTGTTTTTACTATAATTGGAAATTGGTTGTAATTGGCTGTGGCCAGCAGATTATTGGTCTATTTAGCAGCAGCAGCTGCAGTAGCACCAGAAGGCTGGTGGCAAAGGCTCTCGGGCATCTGGATCAGTGGAATGGAATGGTGGAATGGACTGGAATGGAATGGTTGACTGGAATTGAATGGTGCAATGGAATAGTATTTAGGTAATTTCAATTATTAGCCACCTCTTTATAAAGACCACCTTCTAACAAAGACCACCTCTTTATAAACACTGTTTAACTTTTATGCTTAAATTGCTGCTATCTTGTTGTTTTAAAGTGTATCCTCATAGGATGGTCTTATTGATCAGTTGTGTGCCGCATGCCCTAGAAAAGTCAGAGTGATATCTGATTTGTAATACAGCCATGCAAAATCAGTATGGCTGTACAAAACTGACATACCCATCAAGCTAAAAATAGCTGACAACTACAGGAGAATAATTTTTATAAATTATAGCCAGTTAGTTGCCGGTATTGACATTCATTTCTTGGCTTCACCAGATATCATGGCCTCACCAGATATCATTATCTGGTGAGTACAAGAAATGAATGTCTATACCAGAAACTAACTGGCTATAATTTTTAAAAATTTGGTCCTTTATCACTGACTAAGCACAGTGTTGCTGCATTTCTAAGTAATTACGTATACCTTTAACTATAATTTTCTAGTAATTTAGTTGCCTTTTTCTCCTCTATAATGACAATTGGAAAAGGTACCAATTACAGGGAATTAATTAGGAATGCAGCAGACTACACAAGTCAATGATAAAAGACCAAGATTTTTAGTTGCCAGTATAATTAACATTCATTTCTTGGCTACACCAAATGTTAGCTCCATTAGTTGCATTGCTTTTAGTTTTGTGGATGTATCGTCTTTTTTTTGTATATAGCCAAGCTGTTTCTGTATGGGGTAGCTATTACTGTATTTATAATAAATCAGATATCACACTGGCTTTTCTAGACACACCATGTGGCACACAATTCATTGATAAGACTGTCTTATAGGGATATATCACTCTAAACAACAATAAAATGATCTTTGTAAACAGGTGGTCTTTATTAAGAGGTGACTACTTACTGAAATTACCTAAGTACCATTCCATTCCAGTCCATCATTTCATTCCACCATTCTATTCCACTGAATCCAGACACCCAAGGCTCTGGTAATACTTAAGTTGATGTTTTGTAGAAACCACAAAGATAAACAGTGATGGTTTAGGCTGCTCTTGTCTGACTACCAACTTTAAGTGTACAATATCAGCATTGGATGGCTTTACTAGCACTACTTTTGGTGGAATATATACACAAGTATAACTTGCAGAAACGTATCAGTTAACTATCAGTAAAACATGGTAAAAATATATTGGATATAGGTTTTCCCAAAAAACAGTAGGAGTCATTACAACATTAATATTATTCATTGCCTTTATACCCTCCTCTATCACAGTGCCTGGACATGAGGTAGAATTCTGAAGGAAGCAAGCATCCAGTCAACATGATTGGGTGTGGGTTTGGTAGGTGTACAGGTGAAGGGGGCCTATTAAATTAGGCAAGTAGTGGTAAACTGCCTAGCCAGCAAGAAAGGAACATAATGCTTAGGTGCAAAACAGACTATTTTGGGATCTATATTTTATTTATGCCAAAATTAAACCAATTTAGAGGGCCACAGAAAGACAGTAATGAACTGTCTTTCCACCCAAGCATTAGATCCTGTAACAATATTTCATGCTCCTATGAATGATTATTAACCAGGCATATAAACAGGGGGTGAAGGAGACAAGGGGAGAGGCGCAAACAAGTTCAGATTCACCATCTAAAAGGAAGAGGAGAGAGCACTCTTGAGTTGTAGTTGAAATAACATTATGTGTGAAACAGCACTCAGCATAGTCTTCATGGTTGAAATATATTTTAGGTTGTTGTAAGACTTAAAAGCAGTTACAATGTTGCAACTCTGCCAGCAATACTTTTTTGGAGTTGTTTAGTATGCAAGAAAGGTGTTGTTAACCAGTCACTCAAACTTGGGCATGAGATGTAGCCTATAATCACATTGTGAACCCATTTGTTACAAGTGCTTAACTTATGATGATTAAGGTAGTAAAAAGGAGCACCAAAGATGTATCCTTACACAGAGCATAAATATGCTATGGACCCAATGGTAGATTAAAGTGAGGTGGGGTATTTAACTAATGATACTGTTTCAAGATTTTAGTGTTGTGCTAAATGTCTTTTTAATAAAAGCATTTTACTCCCATGATACACCAACTAAACATTCGCTACTGCATTGTGGATGGCTAAGTGTTGGCATATGTATGTACTTAGTCTAAATCTCTATAATATTGAAATGCATGTAAACTATTATCTGTTGTTATGTGAGGCTCCATCCACATTACTGAATGTGTAGCCATTCTGTTTGTTGGCTTTTTCTTTCAAGTGTATAACTATTAGCACTTTACTCAAGAATTTTCAATCCCTTATAATTGCAGCCCAATGGTTAGTCAGTTACTTTACCAAGTGGAAGGTGACTTTTATTTATTTTTATTTTATGAACACTCCCACCAAGATTGGTCCACTTTTATAAAGGTGGCAGTTGTAATATTTTTTTGTCCTAACTGCTTCTTTTAGCAGTCTATTTTTTACTGCAGCAGTAATTTGTATGCACTTAGATGAAAGCACAGACATGAGACTGCTAATAAAAGCATGCCACACTAGTGCCTATCCACACTAGTGCTTATCATTACTATCGCAGTAATGATGTATTGCTATCACCCTCATGGTTGAATATCACAATATCACTCTATCAATGTAGCCATGTGGTATTTGCTTTTCGTCTTAGCAAAATCCTGTGTTATTGGTACACTCATGTCTATTCAGGTAGAACTGCACTTTCAAATATGTGATATGTTGGTATTGCCACTAAAGCAGTAAGATAATATACAACGAAATAACAATATTTGAAAACATAACATTGCACAATTGTACGCACAAACATATAGAATGTAGTGGCAATTAAGTCAGCTTCCTGCAGCTGGGGAGGGGAGTTATAATGTGAACTACTGACCTCAGCATGAGTGGGTAGTGGGTAGCACTGGTAACATGGACACTGGTAGCGTCGGTACATATTACTGCATTACAATACAATAATCATTGGTCATAATTCCTACTTAATAACACCTGTATTACCTATGTCAACTTCACTCATGATACTGTGCATAGCATATCCAACTTACCTATGTGCTTTCCATGTTATCAGTGCTACCCATATTACCAGTGCTACCCATGATACCATTGCTACCCATGTTACCAGTGCTACCCATGTTACCAGTGCTACCCATGTTACCAGTGCTACCAGTGCTACCCATGTTACCAGTGCTACCCATGTTACCAGTGCTACCCATGTTACCAGTGCTACCAGTGCTACCCATGTTACCAGTGTTACCCATGTTACCATGCTACCCATGCTACCAGTGCTACCCATGTTACCAGTGCTACCCATGCTACCAGTGCTACCCATGTTACCAGTGCTACCCATGTTACCAGTGCTACCCATGCTACCAGTGCTACCCATGTTACCAGTGCTACCCATGCTACCAGTGCTACCCATGTTACCAGTGCTACCCATGTTACCAGTGCTACCCATGTTACCAGTGTTACCCATATTACCAGTGTTACTATTAACTACACTTTCCTACTACTGTGGTATATACTAAACAATTACACAATGATGTAATGATGATGTATTGTAAGGACAAGATACACATAGAACCACCCAAAATTGCTAGCCAAATAATGTAGCATTTCCATGATGGTGATGTTTTAAATCATGTTCCTAATAGGTTTACCAACATCAAATCACGTATGTGACTGAATTTTGGAAAATCACCCCTATGGTGGCGTCTGGAATTTTTGAAATTAGCATGATGCAGTCAATAGCAGAAAAACTTTTTCAAATTTTTCTTGTAATTCTTATTCTACCCATAATTAACTGTCACAGTGATAACACACACACACACACACACACACAAACACACACACACACACACACACACACACACACACACACACACACACACACACACACACACACACACACACACACACACCCACAAACACACACACACACACCCACACACACACACAAACACACACACACACACGCACATGCACACACACATTGTCTATCTAGGTTGGTGTATTCTACATGTACCTCCATTACCCTACCTGCCCATTGTACATATTATGTATAAGTATGTATGCATGTGTGTATGTCTGTATAACTTGTTGTGTTGTAACATGTTTAGGTCACATGCCATAATGTTATAGAGCTCGGTGTGATGGAAAAGTAGTATGTGTAGGAATGTGTGCCGTAATACGTATACCGTGGTATGCTCGCTGGTACTGAAGGTAACATGTTTTAAAATTACTTTGCCTCCTCAGCAACTAACAAAAGTAAAAGACAACAAGTTAAAGGTAGTGCTGAGAAAGGAAAGGAAATGTAAAGGTTAACCAAGAGCACATAAAATGTGCACTGTATCTGTTGCAGTATATGGGAAAGGTAGTATCTCTGGACTAAGAATTGTGTGCTCATTGCCCTTTAAGAAAAAAACCAAAAAAATAACAAGTGTACACGAAGCCTTGTATATACTGTGAGTTAGCCAGTTTTATTCAGATACTGTCTGGTAACATCCACCCTGTTTCAGTTGACACTGTCGAATTTCTAGCAAAGTCATTCAAAACAGTTGTGCAAGTATTAATGTAACACTGTTTGATATACTGTAGAACAATTGAAACTCAATATGTCTGTTGGGAGTAACATCATGAAACTATATTTTGCCTCATAACAAAACATCTTTCCAGACATTTTCTGCAACTTCCGTATGCTCTTTAGAACCTACCAGCATGCAAGACTAGCCTAATAGAACAGGGGAAAGGGTAAGTCTTTTATTGCAAATACTTTAAAACTCAATAATGATATTACAGGGAACTGTAGCCTAAAAATTATGGTGACAGGAAGGAATTAAACTGTTACAGTAACACAATGACTTCAATGCCTGAGACATTCTAGCCCAATTTGTAACTTATTATCCTGCATAGTTTTAGTGGCTTGAAATACTCAATTCTCAGTAGAGGAGTTGTTTGTTCAGAAATATAGGACATTTACAAATTAGCGTCTATAGATATTGTACACTAGCATAGTTAGTGGCTTTGATTTTACTCCCACACATACATGGACACACTTTGAAACAAGTTGTATATGTGTCTATTAGTACTAGGTTAATTGGAGCAGGAGTATACATTTCGTGTTATTCTCTTCATTTTACAGTAGCTACAGAACACTTGTTAGTAACTTGTGTATTACATATTGCAGGCTATGATGTTATCCTTGTGAAGAACAATAACTAAACCTTTACGTAGGATTCTATCAACAACAATGATTGACTTACACTTGTTTTTATTACAAGTAGCTCCCATGAATTCATTATGTACACATCTGATATCAGCATACATGGTAGATGTACAGTGCAGGGTAGTAGACATGATGAAACCACATAAAGCAAAAGACAAAAGTACTGCTATCTCGTAGTGAACAAACCATACACTAACTGTAATGAACAAAACTACATAACCAGAAGATAACCAAAGTATAATATTTAATGTGGGTCAATGAAATTGTTTCATGTGATAGCTACTAGCATTTGTATTCATTTTAAAACAATTGTGTTAGTGAATAGTTTACTTCCTATTTCCAGAACATACTATAGCTAAACAGTACTGTTTATTTCATGTGATTTTATCAAGACATTCAATCAAGTTCACACTTATTTATAAGTAATGTTCCTCTACCAAGATAACTGTTTGGCATATTACAGTGGCAGATCCAAGGAGGGCACAGGGGTCATGTGCCCCCCTCCTCCTCCCAAAAAAAGAAGGAAACCATTATCAAGATTGAGATACTGTAATAGAGCAATCATTCAAATACTCTAATAGAACAGTCACCACACATAATGCTACCTTCATAGTTATAGTATAATATGAAAAAAGTAGCATCTACAGTACTATCCCATGCATGTGCATACTTAGCCAGCTAAGGATATTTTGCAAATGAAATGCACTTGGTCTTGTGTTATGGTCTTCCAAGTTCATAGAATTGGATGTGTGGGGGACATATCTCAGGAAGGAAATTAAATATTTACATTTTACAACTACAAAGCCAATTCATTGCTTAATACCTGTGGAAAATTTCAAGCCAAAACATGATGGCACAAAAAGTTATGGGTGATAAAACTTTTATAAAAAAAATCAGTCAAATTTTATGTGCACACATGCTCAATTATTGCAGCCCGTAACCAGTAACTCTAATAAAGCAGTCAGTCACACTTTTGATATTAGACCATATAGTTGTATTGGTGGCTAACTTGTAAAAAATGTTGCATACAAACTGGCCATAGAGTACAATTTTGTTAGCCATTTGTTTCTATAACCATGCATGGAGTCTACAATCTTGCATATGATAATATTATTATAATAAAGTATGTTGTAGCACGGTCATGCCTGCCTACCTAAGTGGACCAGCATTGAAACAGCTGAGCACTACTTGGGTACTATGAATCAGGAAAAGAAAATCCCACTAGGGCAGGACTAGCGACCCACATGAGATTGTGCCATGTCTCACAGGTGAAGGTGTGAGGACCCAACATCCTTCATCCACACTGTAAGTCATGGTAAATACTGTCAAAATCTTATCGTCAAGGTGACAAACAATATTTCTTAGTAGAAAATAGTCAATATGTCATGTAGCTACAGTGTAATTTGTTTTGCAGCCAAGAAGAAATGGGCATCAATGTTGTTATTACACCAATAAAGTTTTGGAATGTTGTAAACAACTTTGTGGTAAGGTAGTTACATGGATGATAGCACTTGAAAATTATTATTTCATAGTCCATTGACATTTCTCAGAACTAGTTATGTAACAATCAGTACAGTATTTGAATTTATTACTAGACAGGAAGCATTTGCTAATTTGTCCACGGGACCAGCCCAAAAAAGAATTACACACACACACACACACACATACACACACACACACACACACACACACACACACACACGCACGCACGCACGCACACACACACACAATAGATACATACATACATACACATTTGCAGTATAACATCAACACAATTCCATCAGTCACTGATCTGTATTATACATGCTCTTCATAATACTATCACATTTCCATAATACAATACAATACTTCAATACTTACATTATACGGTCACTACCTCACACTTCGTGTTGTATTGTATATGGAGTATACCCACCAAATGTGGTAGGTTGTCTACTGTCGCTGAACAGTAAAATTTAACATTAATGAAGTCATAGGATCCCGTGATATTTATTGATGGCACAAACACAAAGTAGTCAAATGCTGTGCTATGCTTTAAACTTAGGTCTACTTTAGTAACAGTCAAACACTTTGCAAATCACTTATATACACTGTACACATAATTTTGTTCATATAAAGAGCCTGGAAATATTACATGTTTATGGTGACCATTAATTGTGACCGGGCATGTGAAAACAGGGTATGTGGGCACTGAAATTTGTCTACTTTTGTCAAATTTTCATTGCTCGTAACTTTTTATACACTGTACTATGATGATGCAATTATTAAACTAAATGGCTTTATAATAAAAGTTACAGAACACAAATATTCTATTCCAGCACTGAGATATATGACATGTAATGTGACAGAGTGTAGTTTGTGCCCACATGCCCTGTCCAGTCACAAATACAGATTGACAATGACTTCAATGCCTGAGACATTCTGATCCTACATGTAGGTAGTCTATAGATATAGATCAAGTATAATTATAGTCTATAGATAAAGTCGTTAGTATTAACAATAGTTAAGATATGCTTGGCTGAAGGAATCTGTCAATCAGTAAGCAAAAAATTCTGTTTAATTAGAAATTCTGTGTTCAACATGTTGGAAGGGTTTTGGTTGACTCTGTGGGCTTGGTTATGCATAACCAGCGAGTGAGATTATTTTGGGCAAGAAAGACAAACCACCGTAATCCATACTATACAGCACTACTGTACTGTATGATACAGGTGACCTGATACGTAACTAATAGACACATAATTAACTTGTTTAAAAGTGTGTGCATGCGTTTGTGTACATGTGTGTATCTGTGTGTATCTGTGTGCACATGTGTGTGTGTGTGTGTGTGTTTGTCATGTGTGTTTGTGTGTGCTTTCTACTTTATTTAAAAAGCTATAGAAATTAACTTTTATGAGATGAATAATATACCATATACGACATAATTCAATGAAATGGCATATTCAAAGAATCTTCACAGGGTATTATTTAATGTACTAGCATTTTTATGTCATGCTAGCTATATACAGGCATATAACTAATGAACACTTCATAGAAATATCAGTTTCCAAGAATCTTTACAGGAAAAATATTTTAATATACTAACATTTTTATGTCATGGTAGCTAATCAAATAATTTACCACAGGACATAGCTAATAAATACTTCAGTGGAATATGAATCTATTTAAAGAAATATTATTTTTAACATTGTACTTTAATGTGTAATGATTAAATTATGTAGCTAGCCCTGATATGTGGACATAATTTTGACCATAATAGGTACTTTGAAGGATCAAGCGTAATGCTAAGTGCTTTACCATGCTGTATACCTCTGTGAAAAACGAATGACATGGAAAAAGGTTGTCACAGTATTTCTATTTATAGCCTCACATAGTAAGACCACTACCTTTCTACTTTCCTACCCACACACCCATGTGCACACACACCCATGTGCAAACACACCCATGTGCACACACACCCATGTGCACACACACCCATGTGCACACACACCCATGTGCACACACACCCATGTGCACACACACCCATGTGCACACACACACACACACACACACACACACACACACACACACACACACACACACACACACACACACACACACACACACACAAAACAAAGCAAAGTCTTCAGCTACCGCTGCACAGTCACGCTTCCCATTGGCCAGCACTGGGGAACCTGTGCGCTACTCAGGTGCTATGAGTCAGTGCAGGCATGCCCTCCTGGGGTAGGACTAGTAACCTGCAGGAAGCTGTACCATGTCTCACAGATGAAGATGTGGGCATTAGAAGTCTCACTTGGAACTTCAACTGCTATATGAGACATGGACAGTTGAGCATTTGCTTCCCCAGTGTACGCTAGGTACCCATTGATATTACAGCTGGGTGGGCTGCTTCCCCAGTTGGCACCAGGCCACCAGGTCCCCATTTTAACAGCTGGGTAGACTGGGGCAGTGTGAGTAAAGTTTCTTGCTCAAGGAAACAACACCAAAGTAGCCCAGCTGGGAATCGAACTTGGAACCTTTCAATTACCAGGGGGATTCCCTAACCACTTGGCTATGCTGCCCCCTCCCTCCCCCCCCCCCCCCCCCCACACACACACAAAAGAAAAGTATTGGTCTGACCATATGAAACTACTCTATTTGTAACCCAGCCTGTGAAAATAGGGTACGTGGGCACAAACTAGACTCTGTCACACAACAGAACATATCTCAGGAAGGGAATTAAATATTTGCATTTTGCAACTATAAAGCCAATTCATTGCTTAATACCTGCAGAAATTTTCAAAGCCAAAGCTTGATGGCACAAAAAGTTATGGGTGATAAAATTTTAAAAAATTGTCAAATTTTATGTACCCACATATCCAATTTTTGCAATCTATAATTAGTAACTCTAATAGAGCAGTCAGTAAAACTTTTGATATTAGGCTATATAATTGTTTTGGTGGCTAACTTTTAAACAATGTTGTTTGCAAACCAAATTTTATCATATAGTACAATTTTTTGTTAGCCTATTTTTTCTATATATAGCATGATGCATGAAGTCTACAATCTTACATATGATAATAATATTATATACAGTTTGTTATAGCATGGTTATTCCTGCCTACACAAGTGGACCAGCATTGGAACACCTGAGCACTACTCGGGTACTATGAGTCAGGGAAGGAAAACTCTTCTAGGGCAGGACTAGTAACCCACATGAGATTGTGCCATGTCTCACAGGTGAAGGTGTGAGCACCCAAAACTAGGAATGAGGCTATTATGCTCCAAAAATTGAGCATTTTGCTTTTGCGCAGTGCTAAAAAATTACCTATTATGCTTTTGAGAATTATTCCACCATAATTTTGCTGACAATGCCAGTTTATTGCTGTATCAGGCAATTTCCATTGAATTTTAAGCTTCAAATAGTCTTGAATTCTTTAGCTGGTTGCTGTATTAGAGTATTTCATTCAATGTGACTGCTTTATCAGAGTAAATAATATTCAGTGACTGCTCTATTAGAGTATCTCGATATTTTTAATGGATTGTGCAATCTGCAGATTTTCCTACTGTTAAAGCTTTATAATCACCTCAAAATGCTAGCATAATTCCTGATTCTTGATTCCTGATTCAAAGGAAACAACAACACTAATGTGGTATTACTGGGAATTGAACCTGGGAACTTTCAATTACCAGACTGATGCTCATTGTATGCACACACACCTTGGAACCTTGGAAGCCACCCACGGCAACAAGTACCATGATTAGCGGAGCCTTAGGACGAACCCTGGGCTGGTAGGTTGCATATAAAACTCTAGTAAGATTTCCATATTAATTTTAGTTTATACACATTTGTAAATTGGTTTTCTATTTGAGTGCATCTTAAGGTAATTACTATGGAGTTACCAGTATAAAATAAGTGACTGAGTAACTGACTGATTCCTTCAGACAAGTGTAACTCAATAAAGGCTAAGGCTATGGGCTTGATTTTTTCACTGTTTGATGTCACTTCATCCGGACACTTGCTTTTTGGCAGTATGT